>NW_013952742.1:439391-441034 GCF_001266775.1 Austrofundulus limnaeus
TTCCTGTCCAGGTCACGCTTTCGCAGGGGTGAAAACTCCCTGGGTTTGATTCCAGATTTGTGATCATCCTGGATCACAGGCCCTCTTGACAGCCGATCACTCCGTTGATTTCCGGATTGCCGCTGAGGAGGCTGGCTGGGACGAACTCGCGCTGAAAGGTATTTACCTTCATTCACTAAATCATTACATCAAGGACCAACTCGCTCTCCGAGACGAACCCCGTACATTGGACGAATTAATCAGAATCTCCATCCGAGTGGATAACAGCTTACGGGAACGTAAGCGTGAGCGGGACTACGTCTCCCATGATGCCCCGCGCGCCTACACCCAGAAGTTTGAAACAACACCGTCCAACTCGAGATTCCAACCCGAACCCGAGCCTGAACCCATGCAGGTATGTAGAACTCGWCTAACACCCGAAGAAAGACAGAGAAGGTTTGAAAGTAAAGTGTGTATTTACTGTGGCAATAAAGGCCACTTTGTAGCGAACTGTCCGGTCCGGGGAAACGGAAYGGCTCGACAATGAAGCAGGGGTCTTTGTCCGAGCCTTCTCGGTTTTCCCCTGATAGTTTGTTTTCACTTCCTGCACTCGTTTCCCATGTTAGATTACCCATTTCTGCTCTAATTGACTCTGGTGCTGAACTTACCACCCCTCACTCCATCACTGGTGTCACTGGAGAGAGGTTGGCTAAGCTCTCAGGCAAAGTCTCGGAATTATCYCTCATCATATCTGGCAACCACCATGAAGTAAGTGAATTCTTCATCTTTGACYCTCCTGCTCCACAACTCATTCTTGGATTCCCSTGGCTCACTAAACATAACCCAAGCTTAGATTGGAGGGAACAAAGAGTACTTAGCTGGAGTACACACTGCTCCATGCATTGTTTAAAATCCGCAGTCTCYCCTCTGGTAAAAGAGGGGGGAGAGAAACTTGACATCGACTTGTCTAAGATACCTGAGGTTTACCATGATTTGGCTAATGTCTTCAATAAGGCTAAAGCATCTTCATTACCACCACACCGGCCATACGACTGCACTATTGACTTAATTCCCGATGCAGTTTTACCATCTAGTCGCTTATACAATCTGTCCAGCCCAGAGAGAGAATCCATGAAAARATACATTGAAGAATCACTAGAGTCTGGCTTAATAAGACCATCTACCTCACCACTAGGGGCAGGGTTCTTCTTCGTCTCTAAGAAAGACAAGACCCTGCGCCCTTGTATTGACTACCGGGGACTCAATGCCATCACTATTAAGAATCGYTACCCTCTCCCTCTGATTRACTCCATTCATGACCGATTACATACAGCCAAAATCTTCACTAAACTTGATCTCAGAAACGCCTATCACTTGGTCCGTATAAAAGAGGGTGACGAGTGGAAAACAGCGTTTAAGACCCCCCTCGGCCATTTTGAATATTTAGTTATGCCATTCGGYTTAACCAACGCACCTGCAGTTTTCCAAGCACTTATTAACGACATTCTCAGAGACTTTTTGAATATTTTCGTGTTCGTATACCTGGATGACATTTTGATCTACTCATCTGATGAAACTCAACATGTTAAACATGTCCGAGCCGTTCTGCAGAGACTGGGAGAGAACCAACTGTTTGTAAAGGCCGAGAAGTGCGATTTCCATAC
>NW_013952742.1:444686-445982 GCF_001266775.1 Austrofundulus limnaeus
CCCTGAAGGTTAATCTTGGATAATATCTGATGATCGACTCTTTTAAATGAAACCAGAGAGCGTTGACAGAGAGGAGAAGGTAGAAATGACTCAGCCTGTAACTGAAAATATAGATGGAGGATCTCAGTTTAGCTTGTTAGCTTTCACACTAGTGCTGAGCTAATGCACATGTAGCAATTTAGCATCGGCGCTAACACTATGGTTAACAGGCTAAGCTGAGGTTCTTCTTCCATGAAGCAGCTCTGTTGTCCTCCATCCATATTTTCAGTCCCAGGCTGAGTCATTTCTACCTTCTCCTCTCTGTCAACGCTCTCTGGTTTCATTTAAAAGAGTCGATCATCAGATATTATCCAAGATTAACCTTCAGGGTGGCTATAGTGCGCTCACACTGTGGACCTATCCACATCATCATTTACCCAGAATGCTTTGCGTGTAAATAAAATGGCTCCGTCCGTCTTAAAATATATATTTAAAAATTTACAAACGTAAACAGCTTACAGTATTTTACAGTCTTTATTTTACAGTTAAAATAATTGTTTATCAAATAAAGTCTAATATTACAACTAATCAGGGATCCCTTTAACAATCCCTCATCATCACACTACTGTTTGTTCAACAGATCTGAGGACCAAGCGGAGCCCACATGGATCCAACCTGGAGGTACTGTTTTCTCATTGTGGAGACTTTTTAGTCAGCTTTCATTTGCAACTGCTTCCAGATACTTTGAGACAAGGTGAAACCACACAAATATCAACTAAAGTGTGGCTTGAAAGCTTTATCACAAAGCTTTGTTAGTTTGGATCTAAATTTCTTTGTATGTTCAAGGCTCCATACTTGGTCCATCTTTGTTTAACATTTACATCAGCAATGTAACATTCTGTCATGGCCACACTCATCGGTACGTTGATGACACCATCATTGATACTTCCAGCACCTCTCTTAACTCTTCCCTCTCCACACTACAAATTAGTTTAAATAACATCTTTTCTGATTTTCATTTAAAACGGAACACTGAAAACAAAATGCTTGATCTTTGACAAATCTCTGGAAAGTGGGAAAGGGAAATCCAGACATACAGAGCATTAATGTCCCTTATGTAACTGGTTGGACCACTCTTAGCAGGAATAACTGCATTCAACCATTTGGGATAAATGGCAGGGAGTTTTTTACAGTGCTGTAAAGGAATCCTGGCCACTCATAGTTGCATAATTGTTGTAATTCAGCCACATTTGAGGGTTTCTGAGCATTCAATTCAAATTCAAATTCAAAAATACTTTATTGATCCCAGAGGGAAAT
>NW_013952742.1:447337-449632 GCF_001266775.1 Austrofundulus limnaeus
AAGGTTGAAGAGGTGTTGTAGAATCCCACAGAGCTGGTCTGCACAGGCCTTCAGGACTCTGGGGCTGACACCATCTGGACCTGCAGCCTTGTTCTGGTTCAGTCTCTCTAGCTGCCTCTTCACCTGACTTCTAGATACAGAAAAGTGGGAGGGGGAGGGATTTAGTTGAAGACAAACTTGTGGATGTAGAAGAAAAGTCCATGAATGAGGTTGAAGATAAAACATATGAGGTTTGACAGGAAAGCTGTGGGAACAGGAAAGCTGTGGGTGAATGAATCACCTGTTTAAGGTCATGCCACATGGATTTACGTCAGGACTTTTATTAGGCCACTCCAACGTCTTAAATTTACAGGGCCCTGTAGGTTTAGATTTATTTCCCCTTCATAACAAATACCATTGTTTATTAACTGCTTTTTGGGTTTATTTATATTATCTTTGTTTTATCATATTAGAATTTTTTTGGTGATCTGGAAGGTTTCAGTGTGACAAACATGTAATAAAGTAAGAATTTAGGAAGGGGGCAAACACTGTTTCACAGCACTGTATGTGAAACACATCAGCATCATCAGCTCTCCAAAGTCAAATCCAGAATAGGTTTTCTCTTCCAAAACAAATTATCTCTGAATCAATCTGCTAACCATCTTTTGGTAAAATTGACAATCCTTCCAATGTTCAGCTGTGGTGATGTCATCTGCAGAACTGCTTCCAAAACTATTCTCCATGAACTGGATACCATTTACTATACTGCCATTAGATTTGTTACTGGAGCTTCCTTCATACTTCATCACTGATCACTGTATTTCCTGGTGAAATGGACCTCTCTTCACTCCCACAGACAAACAAACTGGTTTCTGTTGATCTATAAAACCCTACTTGGTGAAACCCCATCCTACCTCTGCTTGTTATTAAATATCCGTAACAATATTTGTACCCTCCGCTCCAGCAGCTCCATTAACCAAACTGTACCTAAAGCACGTACCTCCTTTAGATGCTCATCATTTCAGTTTTTTGCTGCTAATGATCGTAACTATCTACAAAAATACCACAAATTATTTCCTTTGTCCCATTTGTGTCATTTAAAAACTCAGTGAGAGCATCACTTGATGACCACTGGCATGCTTTTAAGGATTTCCAATTCAATCTCTGTTGTCACTCACTTGTACCTTGAACATGGTTCTTGACTTACCTCTCAAACAGTCTGTACTACAACCCCTGGCAAAAGGTATGAAATCACCAGTCTTGGATGAGCACTCATTCAGACATTTCATTCTGTAAAACAAACCCAGATCAAAAACATGATACAACTAGATACTGCATAGCAGTAACATAATGACCCTCACACGCACAAATGCACCAGAACTCAGAAGTCTTTATTCCTAATAAATGTCATGCTACTAGATGCATCCCAAAATTATAGTGGCTTGGGTGGGGGTCTTTTTTTGGGGGGCCTGATGGATAGAGCTTCATCAGAGCTAAACAACAAAAGAAATCTGAAGCTCCTATGTTGAACAGTTTCTGAGCTATAAGCATTTTTGCATGTCCAGACAACCACTCTTTGAAAGGAGCCCCCTCCTCAAATATGGGGTCTGTCATAAAACCGTTGGCTGGTGCAGTGTAGGTTAGACTCATCTACAGTCCTGCCAAATTTCTTGTTGACCGGTGCAGCTGTTTTTGTGCTATGGTTGACCAAAAATCACTGGCTACAGTTGACCAAAAATCACTGAAAAAACTAATAAACTGTACAAAAAAACCCTTTTTCAGATAAATTGGGGGTCGGGAGGGGGGCACTAATTGGTGGGCCTGATGGATAGAGCTTCATCAGAGCTAAACATCCAAAGAAATCTGAAGCTTTTATGTTTAACAGTTTCTGAGTTATAAGCATTTTTGCATGTCCAGACACCCTCTTTTTGAAAGGAGCCCCCTCCTCAAATATGTGGTGTATCGTAAAACCGTTGGCTGGCGCAGTGTAGGCCAGACTCATTTACAGTCCTGCCAAATTTTCATGTTGATTGGTGCAGCCTTTTTTGGGCTACGGTTGACCAAAAATCACTGAAAAAAAAAAACAGTACGAAAACAATATGACTCCCGCTTACGCTTCGCATGCGGGGGTCAAAATAATAAGGTCATTCCAAAGTGCAACTTGTTGGCTTTCAGGAACACTCAAAGAAATGAAGAGAAAACATTGTGGAAGTCAGTGAATGTTACTTTTATTGACCAAACACAGGGGAAAAAATTGGAATCACTCAATTCTGAGGAAAAAAGTATGGAATCATGAAAAACAGATAAACAAAAGAC
>NW_013952742.1:450677-454670 GCF_001266775.1 Austrofundulus limnaeus
CTTGCCACTCCACTTCGTCCAGCAGCCCTCCAAGGTGTCACGACTGCAGGTGTTTTTAACTGCAGACTAATGAGCAGATCTAATCTGAGGCAGGTGTCCATTTAGGAAAAGGAGATTGACTGGGTGTGTCCTTGTTTTCTACCTCCAATTTGAGTGATTCCACACTTTTTTCCTCAGAATTGTGATTCCATATTTTTTCCCTTGTGCTTGGTCAATAAAATCAACATTCATTGACTTCCACAATGTTTTCTCTTCATTTCTTTGAGTGTTCCTGAAAGCCAACAAGTTGCACTTTGGAATGACCTTATTATTGTTTCATGTTTTTTGATCTGAGTTTGTTTTACAGAATGAAATGTCTGAATGAGTGCTCATCCAAGACTGGTGATTCCATACTTTTAGCCAGGGGTTGTACTTAGATGTTTGTTTGTCAGCTGTTTTTACGTTGCCCATCATGTGTTCTCCTGTTCCTGTATTTGCTGCCTGTTGGCCAGGTCATCATTGTAAATGAGAATAAGTTCTCAACTGACTGACATGGTTACATGTAGGTCAAATAAAGTAAAAGTGATGAAAATTATAAATGTTTGCATTTATTACAGACTATCGTCTTGGAGACCTGCACCTCTCAGGACCAGACCAATGAGAGTTTTCTTCCTGCTTCTAGAGACCGGAGCTAGATTTACTCTGCACCCACAAAAAAATCAATGAGATCTTGGATGTAGACCTGGATTCTGGTTTTAGACTGCAAAGATACAGTTTTTACTTCTGACAGGCAAAAGAAAAAAAGTTTGTTTCAGATACATTTAGATAGAAGAGCATTTATTGCAGCTTGATTATGTTTTACTTCATATTCTTAATTGTTTTGATGATGATGACGACGACAATGTTGTATATGATGACGACGACGTATATGATGATGCTGGAGGACCAAACTGACATAATTGGAAAAACATGTAGAAATAATTAAACGGCTTGATAGAAAAATAAATGGCTTGATAAATTTGTAATTAAGTAATAATATGGCAATTATTGCATTAAAAACATCAACAAATAAGAGTGTAATTAATTTATTTAACTATACAGTGCAACATAAATTAATATTAATTTTACTTTTTGATTTCATTATTTATTTTGTCTATAATTTCCCTATTCTGTATTTATTTATTACATTTTTATTTTACCATCACATTTTATTTTAATTAGTTATTTTGTAATGATTGGGAAAACGAGTCTGACTGAGATACCAGACACCTGATTAGTTTTAAGGATTTTATTAAAATGAGAGCAGCTGGATCTGGAGGGACACGTCACCGGGATCAGGAGCTCTACACAGGAGAGAATCAGATTAGTTGCTTGGATGTGCAGAAGAACAGATCTTGCTAGAAACTTAGCAACTAACCTTAGAATGCGAGAGGTCTGGGAAGAACTCGTAAAAGACTTTGAGAGTCCGGTGATGTCACTTCCGGGTTGCGGACTTGAGGTGAGTTTGTTTACTCGAGGGGATTCCGTTAAACAGGCTTGGGTCATACACGTGATCAGAAGACGAAACCAGGTTTTTAGGAGAGGACTTAACTCTTGGTCGGGGTACACAGGCGAGGGTCAGAATCTAGGAGGCAGATGACTGAACAGGTCCGACAAGGGCGAAGACAGGAGGCAAGGGTCCAGAGGCGAAGGCAGAGCTCAAAACCAGGAGATAAGAATCCAATACGGTACGAAGCAGGAACAGGGTCATAACAAGGCAGACAAGACGTGACATGAAGAATGCTGGACAACTACTTGGAAACCCGTTCATTAATCTGGTGTTGGTGCTTCTTCTTCTTGTTGCGTTTAATGTCGGTTGGCAATACACTGAAGGTGTGCATTACTGCCACCTGTTGGTATGGAGTGCGGTTCAAGATGATTTATATCCTACTAAAATTATTATTGTATTTCTTTTTGCGTTTTCAAATATATCTGTTCAAAGGAAATATAATAAATAAATAAATAAATAAACAATACTACTGTCAACTCAACTTCTGTTAAACAATGTTGTCTTTTTCAAAAATCGTATCATGAATTGTATGTCTTCCCCCTAAATTCCTTTGTAATGTGTCTATTATGTCAAACCTTTCCTTAATGTTTCTGAACTGTTTTATCATAAATTGTCTCTCTTGTTTGTACTTCTGACATACTTTTATAACTTGTTGTATGGTTTCATTTAGTCCACAGTAATCACATTTCCCTGTATTATGTTTTTGTATTGCAAAAAGTGTAAAATTAAGTCCTGTATGTCCAAATTTCAACCTTGTTTCACTCTCTCTTCTTTTCTGGTCCTTTTTCCAGCTCTCGTTTCTCCTACCATCCTTTGGATCTTATAAAACCACCTCCCTTTGTTATCTCTCTCCATCTCTTCTGCCATTCTTCAGTCTTTCTTTAATTATGCTTTTAGCTTCAGATTTACTTGTCTTAATTGTAATGTTAATCTCACTTTGGACTGCTTTCTTTGCCATTTTATCTGCTTTTTCATTTCCTCTTCCCCCTATATGTGCTGGTACCCAGAGAAAAACAACAGTTAACCCCATCCTTTGTATTCTGAATAATGTATGATTAATTTCTAGTAAAATGTCTGGCCTGCTGTCTGAGTGATTGTTTTTTAAACTCATTAAAACTGAACTTGAGTCTGAACAGGTTATGGCTTTTATAGGTTTTACTTCTTCTACCCACTGTATGGCTAATAATACTGCAATCATTTCTCCTGTATAAACTGATCAATTGTGATTCTTTTACCTACTTTTATTTGAAATTCTGGAACTATAAATGCAACTCCTATTTTCTCTGTTGATTTTGAAGCATCTATGTATATTTGAATGTTCTAATAATAACTGTTTGTATAATCCTGGACTGTATGTGAGTTGAAAATGTATGATGTGTCTCTTTTTTTTCCATTAATGATAAATCAGCTGTAGCTTCTGGTAGAATCCAGGGTGGTATTACTGACAGCAGTAACATTGGACTTATTGTTAGATTATGTATTTGATATTTCTCTGTTTCCTTTTGAATAACCCACCCTGGCGCTGGTGCTGTGGGAGAGTGAAGATTAAGTACTGAAGACAATAGGTGAGTGGCATGATGCTGACTGGGATTTCTGTGACGGGAGGAGTAAAACGATGAGCAGGAAATTTAACTGTGACATGACTTGGACAGAGAACAGACGAGATTCATGACATATTTATTGTATTTTATTTACTGTTACTTTTTTATCTTGCATTATTTGATTTAATTATTTATTTATCTTACACTGATTTATTTTCTCCTATAATATTTCCTCTTTGCATTTTTCCCCATCTGGTTTTCTCCTTCGTTCTTTTATTACCTGCTCTGTTTTTCCTACCTCATCTTTTATATTCCCTCCTCACATTATGTCAGTCATGTAAATTGAAAAAGGGGGTGGGGGAGGGGAGGGCAGGGGAGAAGACAGGAAGGGAGGGGGAGTGGTGGGCATGGATTCAGAGTGAGATTCTCTCCTATTGGTCAACCTCTTGAGATCGACTTTCAGCCTGACCGCACCACCTAGCATCCAGCAGCTAATGTAGCAAACATGACGGACTGCAGTTTGGTAAGTTTAATGAGTTTATCTTAAAAACATGCACGTCTCATTATTACAGTCGGATTGTGCCTGTATATATTCATATTATTACTTGGTTTGGAAAAGACTAGTTTGTAGTTTAACAGGTTAGAAAGTTCAGTAACGTCTGATCATCGGAGCTAGCATATGGCTGCCCTCTGCTAGTGAAACATCTGGATGTGAGGGCTGTATAGCAGCCTAAAATCACTTTGAAGTTGAGTGATGGACACAGAAATCAAACAAATAATTCATAGCACAAACAATGACTTCACACTTTTTTGTATTATTGAGTGATTTCGAAGACCCCTTATGATGAATATAAACACTGGATCTGGCGTTCCCTCGCCCGGACGCGGGTCACTGGGGCCCCCCTCTGGAGCCAGGCCTGGAGG
>NW_013952742.1:457760-470728 GCF_001266775.1 Austrofundulus limnaeus
AGGGAGGTCTGGGCCTCCCTTCTGAAGCTGCTGCCCCCGCGACCCGACCCCGGATAGGCGGAAGAAAATGGATGGATGGATGGATGAGTGATTTCAGATCTACTGTATTACTTCCTGCAGTCTGTTAATTTTGTTACGACCTGGCTCTAACAACCATGACATTTTGAGGAACACGACACCAAAAACCAGCTTTAACCTTAAAAGGCATTTATTAAAGTTTTGTCTAGGAGTTAGTGAGTTTGTTGGTCCTGAATGGTGCTCCGTAGCTCATGAATGCACCGGACATTTCTCACCCAGCTGGACCACCTGAAGTCTGTGGTCCAGACCCAGTTCTACCTCGGGCAAAAAGGTCTGTGATCGGGTTTGGTCCTCGACCACCGTTGTGCTCCTCGTGAACCTCCGCGTCCACGGTTCAATGTCTTCACTCCTCATGTGAAGTACTCAGCTCCTCTGTGAAGCTGTCCCGTCGTCGAAGATTCCGGTCCGGCCTTGTCCTGAACCGAACCCAGCTCGGTGTCCACACACCAACGTGTCGTCTGGACGTCCACGGGCAAGCACACACCTGCGGCAAATCAGCTTGTCACCAACTCGCAGCAGCAACGATGAGCGTCTCCCTTCTCTTGGCAGCAGAGAGAGGGATTAGCAGATGCGGCAGCAATTAGCAGAGAGATAGAGCGCAAGCGAGCCCTCAGCACTCCAGGTGCGTGCTTAAAAAGTATCCAGGCCACACCCCCTAAGGATGACCTGATGAGAAGCACAATTAAACAAACAAGTGGCAGCTGGCTGCAATAATCTGAGCAGCAGGGCCGTCAGAATTTGGAAATGCATTTTGGTTAAATGTTTAATATATTTTATCTTTTTGTATTTTAGCTCACCTGTCAGACCTTCAGTGATCAAAGCCCAATCTAAACGCTGCCTCGATTCTGTTGATGCTTTTAAAAAACATCAGAGGACTTACTTTTACAAACAGGCTTTTAGCTCCGTTGTTGGGGGTTTTCGTATGTGTATTTTACCCTTGTTTTACTTGTACTGTGATGTTTTACATTTTTACTTGATTTTATTGTGAAGCACATTTGATTTTATATTAATGAAAGGTGTACTTTAGTTACTTACACCCACCTCTCCCAGCTCTTCTGGGAGTATTCTAAGGTGTTCACAGACCTCCTGTATCTGCGATCTTGTTCTTTTAGTCACTACTCAAAGTTCATGACCATAGGGGAGGGTAGGAACGTAGACCGAGTGGAAACAGAGTTTCTCCTTACAGCTCAGCTCCCTCTGAACCACACCAGTACTGAGTCCACAATATTGCAGAAGCTGCAATTATCCATCCATCAATCTCACGCTCCATTCTTCCCCCACGCATAAACAAAACACCAAAATACTTGAATTCATCCAACCTGGAGAGAGCAATCAACCCTTTTCTGACTTAGGACCAACCGTTCCAGTGAGAGCTGAAGATCACGTTACAATGACACCAACAGAACCACATTATCTGCAAACAGCAGAGAACTGGACTCCCTCCACCCCCTGGCTGCACCAAGAAATTCTTTCCATAAAAGTTATGAACAGATTCTGTCACAACGAGCAGCTCTGGAGTCCAACTCCCACCCTGAAGGAGTCTGACTTACTATATGAACCAAACTATCGCACTTGTATAGAGACTTGAATAGACTGTAACAATGGACCCACAATCCCATACTCATAGAGCACCCCCGACAGTGTACCTCGAGGAACATGATCGAATGCCTTTTCAAAGTCCACAAAACACATGGAGACTGGTTGGACAAACTCCCATGACCCCTCGAGGACCTTAGTGAGGGTAAAGAGCTGGTCCAGGAAGAAAAAAAAAGAACCTGCATTGTTCCTCCTAAATCTGAGGTTCAACCAATGATCAGACTCTCTTCTCCATCACCCTTGAATATAAATTACTGGCAAGGCTAAGGTGAGTGATGTCTCTGTAATTGGAGCACACCCTCCGGTCCCCCTTTTTAAACAGGGGGACCCCCACCCCAGTCTGCCAATCCAGTGGTACTGCCCCCGGTGTCAACATGATGTTACAAAGGCATATCAACCAATACAATGGGACAATGTTTTGTCAGAATCTCCTCTGAGCCAATCTAGAGTCTTTGTGCAAGGCCTCACTGAACTCCTCCAACATCTGAGCTTTTGCCTCAGCAACAGCCAGGGCTGCATCACGCTTGGCCTGACAATACTCCTCAGCTTCCTCTGGAGTCCTACCAGCCAACAAGGCCTGATAGAACTCCTTCTTCATTCTGGCAGCCTGGAACATAGTGTTTGTGATGGACAAACCATGACTAGCACAGACTTCCAACAACAAAACAGTGCTTGGGTTCAGATCAGAGAAAGTTCCTCCCAATCACACCCCTCAAGATCACACTGTCGTTACCCAAGTGGGCATTGAAGTCCCTCAGCAGGGGCACACCCACTAAGAACTCCAAGATGAGCTGACAGAACAGTTGTTTGATGTCTGGGCACAAACGACCATTAGAGCCTGTCCCCCCACCCGAAGGCGCAGAGAAGCTACCCCCTCATCTGCTGAGCAAAGCTCTAACACAGACCAAGTCAGGTCATAGATCCATACCAGCTCAGCACCTCTCACCATGGGCAACTCCAGAGTCAGGTGATTTATTATCTGAGGATGATGATGATGATGAAGAAGCCTTGTTAGTAAATCATTCCCCCTCAGTATGATGATTCATCAGGAGTCGTGTGGTTTGGTGCTTCAATATTTTTCTTCTCAACAATTTTTCTGTGTTAAATTTCCGTTTTAAATTTTTACGATTTTTATTTTGTTTTTTTATGTTGATTATTGTGTTTATTCATACAAAAAAAGTAAACAGAGGGAATGGTCCAGTTTGCCCTTAACCTTTGTTTGTCTGTAGATTAAATAAACATATCTTCTCATTGTCAGTTTTGCTCCCTGCCTGTGTTTTCTTCCTGCCACGAGACCTCAAGTTCCTTCATACTTCAGACTGATGGAGAGGTCATAGGTCACATGGCTGGCTGGATGAATGCATGCTTGCGTGGTTGGATGCATGGATGGATGGACAGACTGTTGACCTTGAAGGACGTGATAAAAACCCACTGCTTCTTCAATAAAAAACACATTGTGAAGACAGAGTCCACAGACTCCAGGTCCACTGGGTCTCTTCCTACATAGAAACCCCCAGCAGACCACTGAAGAGGACACTGGTGACTGAAAACTGGCTTCCGGTTCATTTCAGAATTCAATTGAAGATCCTCCTGTATGTCTATAAATGCCTAAACAACTCCGCCGCCTCTTACCGCTCAGGTCTAGTGCATCCACTTGTCCCAAAGCGTTCTTTTAGATCATCTGGTCAGCTGCTTGTGAAGGTCCCTAACTCTCGTCTTAAACTGATAGGTGACAGATCCTTTTCTGTAGCAGGTCCAAAACTGTGGTATGATCTACCACTACATGTCAGACAGTCTCCTTCACTCCATCTTCAAGTCTCGCTTAAGAACACACTGCTACTCCCTTGCCTTTGAGCCTGATTGAGATGGTGCAAAACCTCACTGTGTATCATAACACTGTTCTATGTGTACTGTAAATATAAATGCTCCATATTTTTAACTATTCTGACTGTATTTTGACTATGTCCTCTTGTGTCTGTCTACTGTACAGCACTTTGGTTGGCCTTGTGCTGTTTAAAGTGCTTTATAAATAAAAGTGGTATGGTATGGTATGGTGTGGTATGGTATGGTATGGTATGGTATGGTATGGTATGGTATGGTATGGTATGGTATGGTTGGGTATGGTATGGATAAAACATCTGTGAACAAAATTGAACTGTCCTCTCAGAGACATGTACTGAACATGACCACAAAGAGAATTTTACAAACTGAACATAAAGTTATAAATAAATGAGACTGAAAAACAGCAAGAGTTGCAACATTTCTGAAGAAGGAACTACAATCTGATTAAAACCAGTTTGAGCGGGAAATGATTAGCTTCAACATGAGTCCATCAGATTTTCTGCTTCTGTTTCTTCCTGTGAGAGTAAGTTTACTTTTTATCTTTGTTACTGTCAGAGTTTCATGAAGTCAGTTTAACTGATATTTTAACCAGTCTGACTCAGCACACTAGAATCTAGGACTGGGCAGTTGCTGCTGTTCCAGTAACTGCAGGACCTGTAGACAAAATCACAAAACATACAATTATGAGGCAAGTCTCTCAGCAGATATTGAAGATCTGCCTGGAGTAACCTCTCTATGATGGGTATGTCTCATAATCATTTCTACTGGTTTACAGATGGATCCCTTCTGAAGAGGTCAGTAGGTGCAGGGGTGCTGATTTTGCACAAATATGCACACCTTCAAGCAATTTTCCTTTATAGATCACAACTGCACCTCAGAGTTTGTGCACAAGATTCCGCCTCAGGTTCTACCCTCTACACRCCCACATTCAACCATGAACAGTCAATGCAAAGTACCTCATGAATGTTAAGGTGTATAGTCAGCTGATCAATGTCAAAAAAGAAGTGATTGGTTCAGACACGCTCTGTTGTGCATCTAGAGGATGACAGCTGCTCACGTGAACAGAATGTCTGTAATTGACAGATTTTCCCCCATTTTGCAGGTTTACAGACGTTTAGAGCAATTTCACGATTTTTTTTTCCAAAAACTCAGCTTCAAATTTATTTTCTCTCGGAGCCTGCAGGACAATAAAAACAATAAATAAAATTAAATAAGTCAGATAAAGTTAGAAATAATTTTACAACTCCTCTCCCCCGTCCTCCCCTCCTACCCGTGCTGTTGTCTGCGGCTTTTATTACACTGGCAAGGGTGGGCATGCCCTGCATGAGTAGCCTACCCAAAGCGTGGCTAAAACCGAGTCTTTTGCAGTCATGCTGTTGAAATGTCTCTTGGAGAGGAGGGGTCTGTGGGTCAGGGTCGTCTGAGAAGTAAGGAGATGGATGGAGATGTGTGAACTTTTATTTAAGTTTATATTTTTTATTTCAAAGGTCCTCATGTCTCACCAGCAGAAGCAAAAATAATACTGTTAAGAAAGCTTATGACAAAGCTGAATAACAATCTAATAATTCCTCACTTCACCATCTGCGTCGCCAGCTTCCGGTTTCAAAATGAATGTAGGCATGGGTCAGAGCCAAGTCTGAGTTTTATAAATCACAACCTTTGCTTGAAAAGAGGTGTACGCAAGTTTCTGGGCTTGTTTTTTATGTACACAAGCTTTATAAATGTGACCCCTGGCCTGCAGATGAGTGTAGACTACAGAGTCCTGACCTGATGATGTTGCTCGACTGTGCTGGATCATTATTTTAAACAGTGGCTGTTTTGTTATACCAATGTATACCTGGACATAGTCCTCCTGGAACTTAACAGCATACACAACATTACTCTGTTTGTGCCATGGAACTGGATCTGTGGGGTGAAGCAGTTTTTGCCATAATGAGTTTTGGGGTTTGAAAGCCACTGGGACGTCATGTTCTGAGAATCAACAACTCAGTTTCATTAATGAATAATAATGGGATGGGAATCACGTGAAGTTAGATACTGTATATTGGAGATATGGTCAGAATATGGAATAGGTTCATTAATACATCAGATCATAAATTAACAAAAGGTAAGGAAAATTTTATTTAAATAGCACTTTTCAGCAGCAAGGTGATACAAAGTGCTTTACATGATTTAAGAAATAATACAAACATAAAAGAAATAAAAAAAGACAGGCAGAACATCAACACAAATAGGCAGTATACATCTAAATAGGTGAAAAGGCAAAATAATCTAAGACATCATACCTGTTTATTAACCTCTGGGTTTGTAGTTTCATAGCACTAATCATTGACTGTCTAACTGGTTTAAGTGTGACAAGGTAATCTGCATAATATACTACTGGGATGGGTGTGGTGTAGTGGTAGAGCAGCCAGCTTTGGGACCCGAAAGTCACAGGTTTGACTCCCTGCCATGCCTACATGCCGTGGTGTCCTTGAGCAAGACACCTAACCCACTGCTCCATGGGCGCCTCACATGACTGCCCGCTGCTCCACTTGGGTGTGGACGGGTTAAATGCAGAGCACAAATTTCGTCATTGTATGGGAACATACACTGATGACCAATATAAGCACCTTTACCTTATACTAAGTAATAAGATAACAAACTGCATTAAAATAATGGCTGTATAGAGTGGTGGATGCTGGTCTTTCAAGAGGAGGAAGTTCAGTTTCAGCCTGCATAATAAAATGTGTCGGTTTATAAATTCTACCCTCTGTTTCTTTTCAAGAAAATGATATGTGACCCTGTCACAGACATTTTTTTTGTTTATAGTATTTATTAATTTCATTTTAAAAAGCAAAACAAAACATTACATAAAACTGTGACAGGAGGACTTAGTGCCGCTGAACTAAAGAGGCTCGTCGCTGCCTATGTTGTTGAGGACATGTTGCCCATTTCCACTGTGGACTCTGAGTCATTTCGACACATTGTTAAAAAAATATCCACCAAAAGCGGTGTCACGCTGCCACACAGGAAGTCATTTGCAGAATACCTTGAAAGAGAATACGACATAATGGGCGCTAATATGAAGGCCGCACTCGGAGAAGTAGACTTTGTTTCCAGCACTGCTGACATTGTTATGATTCTGTCACTGTCTGCCCAGATCTTGTCTCCGTTTAATTATATTATTTTATTTCTTGTTCCAGTTCATCCTCATAGTCTTGATCCCAGCCTTGCAGCTCACATCCAGCTCCTGCTCATTGCTCTCACCCCTCCAGTCATAGAAACTCTAATCAAGCTCATTTCACTCACCTGTTTCCTGCAGTATATAATCCAGTCTCACTCTCCAGTTCATTGCCAGATTATCATCAGTCTCACTCATGATCTTCCAGCGTTCTTGTCCTTTGTCCTGCTCTTGCCTCATGTCCCGACCTTGCTCATGTCTCCTGGTTTGTCGTCTCCTGCCTCAGCCCTTGTTGGATCCTGCCTGCATCAACCTTTTTTCTGTCTCTTGGATTATTGTCTCTCGCCTGCTCCCTGAACAGAACCACGCCACATCGGACCTCCTGGATCTCGACCCCTGAACGCATCTCTGGACCAATGACTCAGTCATCTCCTTCAAACCTGGTAACGTCCTCTGATCACCTGTGTATGACCCTTGCCCCGTTTTTGACCACGAGTAAGTCCAGCGATCCATTCACTCCCTGTGACAACACAGCCCGGAACCAAAACACATCAGCTGTTGTTTCAACCCGGATCTCAACTCAGCGGGAAAGGTTGGTGACTTTCTTTTTCACAAATAATATTGTGTTCACGACCCAACCTAACCCTAAGCTTCTGTGTCCAGAACTGACGACCCCGGAGTCCGGTCCCAACCTTCCAGCCAAATTTTCTGACAAACTTGTTAAAACTTTGACGTTGTTCGGTGTTTACTCAGAGCTCAAAACACAAACCTTAACAGATAATCTGGCCACTATGAGCTCTGAACCGAACACAGCCTGTAAGGCAAGTATTGAGGGAGCTTTAAATGATCTGGATAAAAGTATTCGTAATATTAACACAACTTGAAGTAATTTATCATTGTCTTGTAATGTTACGGCTCCCCCTGCTGGAGGACAAGCAGCATCACCTAATGTTTCAAGACCTCAGCCTCCCTTATGTATGTAGCCCCGTTTGTGCCCACCCGAGAAATTCAAAAGTGACTCCTATCAGGGTCGGGCTTTTCTTACTCAATGTGAGATACAGTTCGAGTTACAACCTTCATCATTCCCTTCTGAACGCTCCAAGGTTGCTTATGTTATTTCACTTTTGTCTGATAAAGCCAAGTTGTGGGGAACTGCTGAGTGGCAAAGAGACGCTCTTATTTGTTATAAGTACAAAGACTTTGCTAAAGAGTTACTCAGAGTTTTTTGTCCAGTTCTTCCACATCGAGAAGCGTCCAGAGGTCTGCTAACTCTCAAACAGGGGAACAAGAGGGTCACAGATCTTATTGATTTTCACACCCTACCAGTGGATAGCTGGTGGAATGATGAGGCTCTGCAGGATGCCTTTATGCAGGCACTGAACAAGGACATCAAGGACGAACTGGTGACTCGAGGGCTGTGTCCAAAACGGCAGGACGGGTCCTCCGAAGGTCGAATTTGTCGGCCGCATACGTCACAGCGCCGCTACGAAGGATGTCCAAAACGGAAGACTCCTCCGATGCGTCCGACAAATACGTCCTTCTTTTTCCCCGAATCGAAGGACAGGTCCGATGGATCCTTCCCGGCCCAGCATATCCCATAATGCATTGCGGCCCGACCGGAGATTTTTTTAWGCTAGTAATGGCGGACGAAGCGAGAGAAAATAATACATTTTAAATAAAAATATGGTGATTTAAAAATTAAAAAAAATTAGCGGTTGTAATTCTAATACTTTTATCATTTGTATGGACATGTTTTTAAAAAATTTTTTTCGTCATAAAAAACGCGAAATAAACATGAACCTACAGCGGGTCAATTAGTTCTTCAAATGTTACCTTTAAGTTAATTTCATAGTTTTGTGATATTAATAATGCTAATGTATTGATATTTTTCTAGTTTTGATTTAAGTTTGCTTGTTTAGCGTCGTCACAGTTGCTAGGTGACAAGACGTACGCCGGGGTAAGGAGGGGAGGCTAGACCGTCCAAATCCACAGCCTCTTTTTTTCCGGTCTTCCCGGTCTACCAAGGACCCGGCCCTCCGAGACCGGGGAGTCTGGGTCCTCCGGAGGACCCGGCCTGTCGTTTTGGACACAGCCGAGATCCACCCCAGTCCTTACAGGAGTTGGGAGGACCTGGCGACACGCATCGACTTAAGGCTGCATGAGCAAAGACAAAACCGACGAGGTAAAAACTTCTCTGGTACTCGTTTGTTACCTTCCAGAAACACTGAGACACAGGTCAGAGGAAGCCAGGTGGAACAAGCCACTGTGGAACCCATGCAGATCGAAGATTTCTTTGGAGGAGAGGACCCGTCGTAGGAACAAAGGTCTGTGTTTATTCTGTGCTGGTGTTGGTCACATTTCCATTAATTGCTCTGTAAAAAGCTAAAAGAACCAAGACTCATGTCCTTAGTCCTGCCCATGTGAGCCATTCCCTTCCTGTATTGTCAGCAGATTTAAATGTGTCAGGTAAAAATCACGCTAAGTATTCATTGACTCTGGAGCTAATACCGAATTTATTGATCACAAGTTTGCTCTTTCTCTGGGACTACAGATTTGTCATTCTGAGAGAAACCATAAGATTCAGGCGCTGGATGGTCACAACCTCAACACACCAGTTCTGAGACCCTGCCAGTGAAAATGACCATTGGAGGAAATCACACTGAGGAAATAACCTTTCTGGTAATTACTTCGCCCAACCTTCCCATCGTCCTTGGAGCCACCTGGTTGGAGAAACACAACCCCCACAAAAACTGGATCAACAAGGAGATTATGGGTTGGTCAGAACAATGCTCATCTAAATGTCTTTCCGCAGCTAATCTTGAGAAGGAACTTTGTAATGAGGCCAAGTTCATCCCCAATCTACAAAATGTCCCTGCTTGTTATCATGATTTGAAGGAGGTGTTTAATAAAGATGCTTGTATATGTTCGGTCTCATCTGTTCACTACCTCATTGAATGGCTTAACCTGTCTCATTTTCCTTGTGTCTCATTGTGTTTCAGTTCTATGCTGCCACGTCAGCCTTTTTGTTTTTTAATATTTTTTTTCTTTTTTACTCATCCTTCTTCTGGACTTGGATTCATTCCTTCAGCAAAACCTGACAACCTGAGAAACCAGTGATTATTCTAGACCAGGGATAGTCAATCCTGGTCCTCGAGGTCCGCAGCCCTTCATGTGATACTTTTTTCCCTTCCCTAACACACCTGATTCAGTCAGTGAATTACCTCTTCCAAGTCCTGCAGAAGCCTGAGAATCATCCATTCATTCAAACCAGGTGTGATGAAGCAGAGAAACAAGTAAAACGTGCACGGCTGTGGACCGCGAGGACCAGAATTGACTATCCCTGTTCTAGACTAAATTAACTGGACTCTGAGAAAAAGTTTAAATTTTTTTCCTCCACCATTTGTGCCGCCCCCGGTGCCCACAGCATCTGACTACACTGCATATACCACGGGTCAGCCCTGAGAGGCAGGTACTTGGATTTTGTGTTTGAAGCTGGTCAAGAATTTCTGAATTTACAAGTCAGAAGTAATGAAATATTTAAATATTTATTAAATATTTGATGCCTTAATCATGTGGATGTGAGTAGGAGGGACCTATAGTACATATTCTTAAGGTGGAGGCTCCAAAAACAACATGATAGCACCCATAAACCCAATTCTACCGGCTTCAGTTTTGACCAGTGAGAAGAGGCAGAGGACGTATTTACATCTGACACATTTGGTCCACTTTATACTGACCAGAGTTTGTTTCCTATGTTGGTCCAATCCGGTGTGATTACGCTCTGGTGTGGATCAAACAACCTGACAGAGACTTAAGTTAAAGTACCGAAGTACTTACTTTTGAAAATACTTAAGTATTCAAAAGTACATGCATTTAAAATTACTCAAGTATTCAAAAGTACAGATTACATTTTCTACTATCAACACATTGCTGTATTGTTTTCAGTGTGAGTTTACAGAACCGTGTAGCTCTCAGAAACCACCTGATTTATTGACATGTACAACTCCTGGCAAAAATGATGGAATCACCAGACTTGGAGGATGTTCATTCAGTTGTTTGATTTTGTGGAAAAAAAGGCAGATCACAGACATGACACAAAACTAAAGTCATTTCAAAAGGCAACTTTCACTAAAAGAAATCAAGAAAAAGACACTTTTCTTATCCCATCAACTGAAAGGATGTTGGGCATGATGAAATCATTTTTCTAGATGATCATGCATCCTGCCATAGAGCAACAACTGTGAAAACATTCCTTGAAAAAAGACGCAGAAGGTCGATGTCATGGCCTCCAAATAGTCCAGATCTCAATCCAATTGAAAATCTTTGGTGGAAGTTGAAGAAAATGGTCCATGACCAGGCTCCAACCTGCAAAGCTGATCTGGCAACAGCAATCAGAGGAAGTTGGAGCCAGATTGATGAAGTTACAATTATGTTGTTTGTCACTCATTAAGTCCATGCCTCAGAGACTGCAGCTGTTAAAAAAGCAAGAGGTGGTTCAATAAAATACCAGTGTTGTTAGTGTTTTTTGTTTCTTTGTTTTTCATGATTCCATCATTTTTTCCTCAGAATTGAGTAATCACATATTTTTTTCCTCTGGCCCAAAAAGGTAACTGTTACTGACTGCCACAACTTTTTGTTGATTTCTTTTAGTGTTTCTTAAAGCCAGAAAGTTTGCATTTGAAAAGACTTTAGTTTTGTGTCATCTCTGTGATCTGCTTTTTTTCTACAAAAATTAAACAACAGAATAAGCGTCCTCTGAGGCCGGTGGTTCCATATTTTTTCCAGGGGTTGTAGAACCACTCTGCTACAAATTCCACACCACCTGTAAAGACTTCAGCATAAAAATGCAATAAAATGAATGGTGAGTTCTTAAATGTACAAATGTAGTTTATCCATAGTGAACTCATAAGATGTTTAAACTGATACCAACTATTTTTCAGTCCTAAAATCTCAAACAGAGCTGAGATATGATCATGGGTGTGCTGGTTTCTCTATTCTCTTCAATCGTCTCCATTGCTGGGTTCTGTCGTTGTGTCCTTGGGCAAGACACTTCACCCGCCTTGCCTACGGTGGCGCTGGAGCATGGCAGCCTCGCTTCTGTCAATGTGCCCCAGGGCAGCTGTGGCTACAGTGTAGCTTATCACCATCAGTGTGTGATTGTGAGTGTGAATGTCTGTAGGTGTAAAGAGCTTTGGGGTCCGGAGGGACTTGATAAAGTGCTCTATAAGTTCAATCTATTTACCATTTGTTTGAAATGTAGGTGGGAGCTCAGCTCGTGACCGTTAATGAAGATGATGTAACTCCAAATCTATCCTAGATGTGAGCTACAGCTGTGATTGGTTCCCCATGAGGAACGTAGTCTGTGGCCAATTCATTTCACGTAAGAAAAACAGCAACAGCTGATTACAAAGCTATGCTGAACCAAAAGTAACAAGTAACTAAAAGCTTCCTAGAAATGTAGTGGAGTAAAAAGTACAATATTTGCCTTTGAAATGTAGTGGAGTGAACGTAATACGTACCCCAAAAAATAATTGCTCAAGTAAAGCTACTCAAAAAATGTACTTAATGTCATGATTTGTGTTTGTGCTTATGATTTAGTCTTAGTTTTCTGTCTTTTCCTCCTGTTTTCTTCCTCCTGTCTGCCCTTTGCTTTAGCCCCGCCCACTCACACCTGATCCTCATGTTTCTTCCCCAGGTGTTTCTTGTTTTACCTCATTAGTTCTTCCTTTATGTTCTGTCCTTTGTCCTCCAGTCTTTGTCAGATCCTTGTTTCCTGTTTGATGTTCATGTTCACGTGTTCTTGCTCCTGCCCCAATCCCTTGTTCTTGTTTGCTGCCACGTCAGCGCATTTGTTTTTGCTTTAATAAACCTTTTTTTGCCACCCTCACTCAGTCTTGCATCCTGGGGTTCAAACCAACCAAGCTCAATCATAACAGAAGGATCTGACCACACCTGAACCCCAGCAGACTGAGGTGAGTTTTTTGGTTTCCAGCACCAGGAGGTAATGGAGAATTTTTTTTTCATGTGGTGACCCTGAGTCAGACTGCACTCAGGTTGGTCTCCTGAGAATGGTGGAGAAGATGCAGCGCGAGCTGGCTGTCCTGAAGGGACTCTTTTCTTCAGGGTGTCCCTTGGAGCTGGCAGCTCTGGGAGACTCTGAGACCCACCCTTCCCACCCCTCTGATGCTGGACCTCCTGCTCCAGCTCTGGTTCCTGTGGGCCCTCCAGCTCTGGTTCCTGTGGGCCCTCCAGCTCTGGTTCCTGTGGGCCCTCCAACTTTGGTTCCTGT
>NW_013952742.1:470951-472215 GCF_001266775.1 Austrofundulus limnaeus
TTCGCCTCCATGTCGCCTGGGTCGGTTGCCGTCGCCTCCATGTCGCCTGGGTCCGCTGCCGTCGCCTCCATGTCGCCTGGGTCGGCTGCCTTCGTCTCTTCGTCCCCTCTGTCGCCTGTGTTCGCCGTCACCAAGGCTCCTGCCAGGAGCCGTCCCTTATTGGTGGGGCTATGTCATGATTTGTGTTTGTGCTTATGATTTAGTCTTAGTTTTCTGTCTTTTCCTCCTGTTTTCTTCCTCCTGTCTGCCCTTTGCTCTAGCCCTGCCCACTCACACCTGATCCTCATGTTTCTTCCCCAGGTGTTTCTTGTTTTTCCTCATTAGTTCTTCCTTTATATTCCCCCTACAGTTGTCCCCCTACTGCTATTGCCAGTATCACTCCACCCCCTGTTAACAATAAGTGTTAATTAGGTGTCAGCGATAGCCATGTGATGTGATGTATCAGTCACATGGAGGCAGGGCTTAAAAGCCTGAATTTTGCCTGAAACTCTCAGACTGAAGAAGTCTCTTGGAAGAGAGACGAAACGTTTCATTAGAGAAGAACCCGTCCAGAAGACCTATACAATTTTTTTCTTTTTGATTTTTTTTACCTGGATTACTGATAGCAAAGTATTTGTACCATTTGTACATTTATAAAGTGTTTGCACCGCGCTACGTTCTGCTCATTGATTTCAATGGTTAGCATTAGCATTAGCTCAATGCATAAAAATCCCCCTAGCGAAGCACGCCCAGGTCACGTGACGCCCAATCCAGTAATAAATATCAATGGGGCCAATGCCCCTGTGGCCCCGCCCCTAGAACCGCCCCTGTTCTGGGGGCCAATCAGATTTCAGCTGGGACCTGTGTCTCCACCCCTAGAACAATCTGTTTTTGTCTTTGACCCCAGCTTTGTGCAGTTTTGCACAGAAAAGCATGGATGATTCAAACCATCAGAAGATAAAACAAAGTTTCTTTACAGAAGCTGTTTCGTGTGCAGTGGAGTTAGAGGTGGGGACTGGCCAAGAATCTCAGTCTTTTCAAGTCAGTATTTAAATTGAGTGGAACTGGATGATTGCAGCTAAATCAAATACAACATATGAATCTGCTGTAAGGAGTGTGTTTGACCAGTATCAGATAAGTTTCCTGTTTTTAACAAAGTGCAGCTGACTGGTGACAGATGCAGTCTTTGTTGAGTCAGATCCCCCTCAGTCACGACTCTGTCAGAGAGCCATGAGTCACACACACACACACACACACACACACACACACACACACACACACACAC
>NW_013952742.1:472270-475062 GCF_001266775.1 Austrofundulus limnaeus
CACACACACACACACACACACACACACACACACACACACACACACACACACACATGGAATAATGTGGAATAATATGATCGGGCTGTGTGAAGTAGACAGAAAGATGAGATCCAGATGAGGCTGAATGGAAAAAGACTGCACTTTGCGCCCATTACCGTCCAGCTGTGCTGACGTCATCGTGTTTGGGCGGTCACACAGATTGCCTACACTAGCCGCTAACAGGCTAACTAACGTAGCTGCACTCTGACCGGCTGCGCCGTGTTTTCAACGTTTGACTCGTGCGTTCCCGTGTTGTTATGAGTGGACGTGGCTGTCTGTGAATAACAGGTTATCTGCATCTGTCCTCGGCTGACCGGGAGGCGCCATGGAATGCCGTGTTCTGTCCATACAGAGCCATGTCGTCCGGGGATACGTGGGCAACAAGAGCGCCTCTTTCCCATTACAGGTAAATGCAACTCGCGTGCTCCCATTATCGGACGGCACCGTTACACTGGTTGAGATGTTCAGCCTGACTGTGGTTGGTAGATGTGTGTTCCTCACGGTTATAGTAAACAATTAGCTCTGCTATCAACACGATCAAGTAACGATTCGCTGCTTTAATTGTCATGGAGGAGAACCCGAGATAGCAGGTGTCATGTAGAATTCTGTGTCCCCGGCAGAATCGGTCCATTCGTTTCCGTGAAACTACCGTCCTCCTGACGTTGGTCAATGTCAAACTACTGACGCGTCCTGTTGTTGTTGTTGTTATTATTATTATTATTATTATTACTATGTGCAGTAAGCCGTTATCTGCTGGAGGAAGTCAGCGTCACGACACCTGTCATTGTCCGATAATGGAGCCAGCAGGGTGTTGTGTGAAATGATGCTGTCAGTCAGTGATGAGGACAAACCATTCAGGTCTTCTGAGTCACTTTAAAACCAACAAGGACTTCACGATCATTTCACATCGAAGCGTAAATAATCAGTCACAATCTCTATGTTCAGACATCGTTATTCAAACATATAATTTGACTCATTATAAAACTTAAGAGGATAAACTTTGATCCTTCTAATGTATTTTATATTTACAGTACACTGGGTTATTTCTTATACTGAATGAAAATGTTACCAGTCCATGATCATGAAACCATTATGTAATGAACATTTTGTTAGATGCAGTGTTTGCTGACGAACGGTTCCAGTGCAGAAATATCAAAAGATTGTTATCTTATTTAAATATTTAATCCTGTTTCTTGTTGTGCAGCTTTAAAGTAAAACATGCAATTTATACACCAATATGTGCAGTTTATACATAAAATTGTGCAGTTTATACACTAAAATGTGCAGTTTATACATCAAAATTTGCAGTATACACACTAAAATGTGCAGTTTATACAACATGTGCAGTTTACACTAAAATGTGCAGTTTATACAACATAATGTGCAGTTTATACAACAAAATGTGCAGTATACACACTAAAATGTGCAGTTTATACCATATCATTTTCAATTTACATTTAGTACTCATCAAATCCAATAAAACTAGTACCACAGAGCACTGAAATAATGGTTGGACTCATTAGGATGCTTCCTCTTAGCAGAGTGCACAGAGTTTTACTGGAGACATTTGTTGGATTTGCTTTAATAATTTGCAGCTGCATCATCACAACTTTCTAATGTTTTTGTTGTTAGAGATAAATGTAGAAATAAGAGGATGTTGAAGACTTTTGCACAGAGCAGTAAGTCCTCAGGTTGACTGTTGGTCATAGATCAGTAATCAACAAGAGTTAGGATGTAAAATGTGTCTGATAGTCTCAGAGGACTTCAGGGGGTCTTTTTTCCTCTGCAGCTGTCTGACAGCTGACAGGCCTTTCCAACAGGCGGTCCGCAGGCCAGATGTGCTTCTTTACAAAATTTCTCTGGTCCATACAAAGTTGTCAGGTAGCTCACACACACTCTTTGCCTCTGTCAAACAGGTAGTCTGTAGTAATCTGTGACAAGCAGGTGTGGGCAGGTAAAAATACTAGATAAAAAGCTGCAGGATGACCAGAGGACCTGCAGCACATGTGCCATGAGCACTACAGGCTTTAAGATGTCAGGTTTTATCTGGGAAACTCTGGCAGACAGTAGAGTTTAGAGGGATCATGTATCAAACCCTTATGTGTTTAATCTGTAGAACACCAGAGTACCTGGAGAAAACCCACACATGCACAGAGAGAACATGCGAACTCCAAACCTCTGAGCTGAGGAGACATTTGTAGCTGCTGCACATTTACCAATGTTTTCAGTGTCTCCACTAACTATCAGCCTGTTCCTGTCTTCTTTCTCTGTCACTGCTAATCTATAAATATCATCCAGATTATGTCAGAGGGATTTGAACGAAGAGGATCAAACAGAAAATATTTACAGTATATCTGCTTTTTGAGACAGATGATAGCTGTGTAGCATTTTATTCATTGTGTAAACCTCATCACATCAGACCACCACATCACAGATCTGTACTTTGTTTAAAATAATATTTGAAGAAAACAACCCTGCATTAAGTTATTCTTTCATTTATACTGTGAACTCATTTCTTTCTGCTGTTAACTATAACTATAGCTTTTATCAGCATCATTAGCAGATTAACCAAGTTGGGGTCTCTGCAGAACATGTCCTGTGGGCGGAGACAGCCCAAGTCGTGATTGGCAGAGGTCTTGATGTGGGCGGAGACAGCCCAAATTGTGATTGGCAGAGGTCTTGATGTGGGCGGAGACAGCCCAAATTGTGATTGGCAGATGTCTTAATGTGGGCTGAGATGGCCCTACTCGTGA
>NW_013952742.1:475072-479792 GCF_001266775.1 Austrofundulus limnaeus
CAGCCCAAGTCGTGATTGGCAGAGGTCTTGATGTGGGCGGAGACAGCCCAAATCGTGATTGGCAGAGGTCTTGATGTGGGCGGAGACAGCCCAAATCGTGATTGGCGGATGTCTTAATATGGGCGGAGACAGCCCAAATCGTGATTGGCAGAGGTCTTGATGTGGGCGGAGACAGCCCAAATTGTGATTGGCAGACGTCTTGATGTGGGCGGAGACAGCCCAAATCGTGATTGGTGGATGTCTTAATATGGACGGAGACAGCCCAAATTGTGATTGGCAGAGGTCTTGATGTGGGCGGAGACAGCCCAAATTGTGATTGGCAGAGGTCTTGATGTGGGCGGAGACAGCCCAAATTGTGATTGGCAGATGTCTTAATGTGGGCTGAGATGGCCCTACTCGTGACTGGCGGAGGTCTTGATCTGGCTGGAGACGGCCCTACTCGTGATTGGCAGATGTCTTAATGTGGGCTGAGATGGCCCTACTCGTGATTGGCGGAGGTCTTGATCTGGCTGGAGACGGCCCTACTCGTGATTGGCGGAGGTCTTGATCTGGCTGGAGACGGCCCAACTCGTGATTGGCGGAGGTCTTAATGTGGGCGGAGACGGCCCTACTCGTGATTGGCGGAGGTCTTGATGTGGGCGAAGACGGTGGAGATGACATGTCAAGGGATGTGTGACAATATGGCTCGGTCAAAACATCCCTAACCAGCCTGTAAAAAAATCTTGATTTTTAGCGATCTTTTTACAGGCTGGTTAGGGATGTTTTGACCGAGCCATATTGTCACACATCCCTTCACGTACGACATTCACATTTCGTGCAGCTAGCACTTTCTTTTCTCAATTTATGGCTAAAATTAATCTTCAAAAACGTGTTGCTTCCTGCCCGACTCGACCAAGCTACTCCCCGCTGCCTCCAGCCTCCTCAAACCCCACTGTCAATCCGACCAATCACGTCTCTTGGGCCGTCTCGCCCACATTAAGACCTCTGCCAATCATGAGTAGGGGTGTCTCCGCCCACTTTAAGACCTCTGCCAATCACGAGTAGGGCTGTCTCCGCCCACTTTAAGACCTCTGCCAATCATGAGTAGGGCTGTCTCCGCCCACTTTAAGACCTCTGCCAATCACGAGTAGGGCCGTCTCCGCCCACAGGACATGTTCTGCAGAGACCCCCTTCTCAGATTGAGCTTTGCTAATGGTAACAAACGTCTCTGAGTCAGTAAATACAACCTAACTCAAAGTTTATTTTAAAAGATTTTCTAACATCCTGGTCCTTTAACCGCTCAGCTGTATCCATCCAGCCTGAACCCCCATCAGCAGAAATATTAATGCTTCCTTCAGACCTCCTCCAAACACTCCTCACAGCTGACTTCATGCTTTTCTGTCTTCATTTCTTAAAACTTTGCTACAAGCTGTTGGAGTCAACTGTGTCTGTCAGCAAAATATCTTTTGAACCACTTCATATTTTAGTCATCATTGGGTGTACATTTAAAAAATGATAAACCTTTGAACTCAGCAAACTTCAACATGGCTGCATTCAGTTATATAGAGCTAAGACTTGTGGTAGTAGCTGAGAGGCGTTCATTTCATGTCCTCTGAGCTCTCCACTGAAGCTGAAGGCCTGAAGGCAGCAGGCGACGTGCTTTATATCAACTTCAGAACAGAAACTGACACCAACTATTGACATCCTGTCAAACGTGGAACAAATCCAGTAAATAAAAACAATAAATACATCAAATAAAACACTTTCTGTGTTATTATATATTGTTATTATATATTATTATTATATATTACCAGGCTGCAGGTGATCTTGTTTTGTTACTTTGCTCTGGGGTCAGTTGTAATCCAAAATTTCAAAACAGTTTTTTATATATATAATTTTGAGTTTTCACTCTTGTTTTTTGTTGTTTTAGCAGCCGTGTTTTATTTGTATTTATTGGTCTGTCTGATCCACTCAGCAGGAGCTGGATAATTAATTATAAACAGATAAATTATGTGGTGCAGTGTTGGAGTGTCTGTTTGGTGTTGAGTCATCGCCTGCAGAAACAGAAATGAAAGCAGGTTGTTTCTTCAGAAGGAAACAGAAGCAGCCCAGGATGGGATGAAGTCACCTTCTGATGCTGACAGGATGACAGGAAGTCAGTTAATCACCTGATGATAAAGGTGCTGGTTACAGTTTAACGTCCAGCAGTAGAAAAGTCAAAGTTAGTTAGCGTGTAACTCCGTCCTCCTTGTTTTTAGAGGAGTGGGGTTTATTTTTAGCCTGCAGGATCCAGTTTGTGGTTTTCTAATGGCTGCTGCTGGCTGGTGCTTGTCCAGAGTTCAGTAAAGTGTTGCTGCTTATTAAGGCTTGTTTCAGCCCTCAGCTGCAGCTCGCTGAAGTTCACAGCTCAGGGTGACATGTTTAAAACTAAAGGCCTAGCCTGGAGTATCACCTGCTGCCTTTCATGTCACAGTTTTTACCCTGATGTTAAATCATGGAGTAGTGCTGGGCGGTATGACCTCAAATTCATATCAGGATATAAATTCAATCACGTCACAGTAATGGTACATATCACAGTAGAAAATTATCATAAAAAGCAAAGATAATGTAATTTTTAGAGCATTTATTTAGCAGAAAATTGATCATAATTAAACCCAGCATTTTTGCTGGAGTGCAGGGCTATTCAACTGGCGGCCCGCGGGCCACATCCGGCCTGCGAGTGACCAAAGTTCGGCCTGCCGATTGGTTCATTCATCTCTTAAGCCCAAACCTCCAGTTTTCTACTTTTATTACTCTAAGTTCCTTTAGTTAAACATAGACATGTTTGGTGTCTACAGAAAGGTCAGAATCTTGGCTACAAGCTGGTGAAAACCATCAAGACAGTTAAAACTACAAGCAGTTGAAGATAAAATGATGAAAGTGGAAATGAAAGTGGTTTAAAAATTTGGCAAGTCAGAGATGTCAAAACATTATTAGTGTCAAACAGGAGGTGAAATGTGTTCTTTTTGTTTTTGATGATGTGTATTTATCACTACTTTTATAGGTTGTATGTTGTATTCATGATTAAATGTAGCAAAATAAACTAATTCAAAGGTAACAGATCTTTGTAATACTTGGTTTATTTACAAAATAACTTTAATTGCTGGATGTTCGGCCCCTCAGCTGTTGACCAGCAGTATCTGTGGCCCCCGGAGCAATTTACTTGAATAGCCCTGCTGTCGTGCAAATGAACATAAGTACAAAATAATGTTTTATATATATACATTGTAAAACGGTTTCAACAACAAAACAAAAACATTTCTCAAATTTTCAACAATATCAAAATAAAGTGGATGTTATAACCAGAACTTCAAGTTAAATTAGTCATTTAGATATAAAACAAAATGTGGCATAAGTTACCTAAAATGTTATAGTGCGCAGTGCCTGAAATTCACTTTGAGATTGGGGGGTAAATCCCCCCTTACATGTTTCAGAGTGGGGGGATTTATACATTTTGGGGGGGATTATTACTTACCAGGACGACGTAACAAATATATGTCTCCTTCTGCCTTCCTAGTTGTTTTCTCTCTCTTGCCCTTTCCATGTTAGATCTCCTCTGCTCGATCTCTTCCTCCCTTAATACTGGGTAAGGGAGAAATTATTTTTAAGCATGGAAAACCTGCTACGGAAAAAAAAACTACTACTTGTGAGATAAATGGAGCSTAACATTAACATATTCTTACCTCAGACTGATGAATTTATTACTGTAGTGGTCAGCTGCCTCTGTGGCTCTCATCTCTTTGTCTCTTTGCTCTTTTCTTTCCTTATTCTTGGCTCAACAACTTTTTGGGGGAGAAAATCTTAAAACTGCTCCCATGACCTCTGTCTCTGCTGACTTGGTAACAGTCGAAACTATTTACACTGCAGTAATTTGTTGCTTCTTGAACTATATCTGGACTGCATCATTAATCCTTTTAGCGCTTCTTTCTTCTGTCTTGTCTCCATCCTCTCTTAATCCCTGACGTTTGTCTCTTCATCTGTAACTTATATATTTTTTAAATCCAGCTTCTCAAACAAAGGGAATCTGCTGGCTTGGCATGAAAAACAATCTCAACTATGTAAACTGATGTAATATTTTAGCTCTTTCAGCTGCATCATAGTAATAATTCTTATTGGTGGCTCATTCTTCTTTGCTCTGTTTGGTCCTCAGTCTCTTCTGCTTCGTCTCTTTCCATTTGATAATAGGGCTGTGTATTGGCAAGAATTTGGCGATACGATACATATGACAGAGGGGTCATGATATGATATATCCCGATATATTGCGATTTTTTTGTCCAAAAATTCTATTAATTAAAAACCTCTTACAGGGAAAGAAAATGAAAAATCAAAATTCATTGTCTCAGAAAATTCTAATATTACATAGAAATAGTTTTGATTCATTTAGCTGTGTTCTGCTTTGTATGTATTTTATTTTATTTGTTTCTTATTTCTTATTTCATCCATGTTTTCACTTATTAGACTAAATTTGACAATAAATAGTTTGAAAATATATATATTGCAGCTTTTAGTTTTTAATATTAATTTACAATATGGTCACCCAACACTTAACAATGGCTGTGTCCAAAAGGACAGGCCGGGTCCTCCGGAGGACCCAGACTCCCCGGTCTCGGCGGGCCGCGTCCTTGGTAGACCGGGAAGACCGGAAAAAAAGAGGCTGTGAATTTGGACGGTCTAGCCTCCCCTCCTTACCCCGGCGTACGTC
>NW_013952742.1:481783-483514 GCF_001266775.1 Austrofundulus limnaeus
GGTGGGGGGAGGACCAGGGAGGATGATTCAACCACTCAACCACTAGATGTCGCTGAAAACAACATATCCTACACACTGTGCCTTTAAGCATTTCATTCAGAAACAAAGATAAGCCCAAAAATAAGAACTCGTTCAAAAATAAGCCCAAAAAAACCACAACCCGCGACTCACGGAATTTATAAGCGACTTTAGAGTAAAAGAAGCCCAAAGTCACTTATAATAAGCGGACCTGTCAACACTGGTTGTCACTTATCTTATGTCACATTTTTATTTAATTGGTATTGCTTTGTAAAAATTTCCTTGCTATTGAAGTCACAAAGTCCAGTTTATATTGATTATGACTTGTTTAAAATAGCAATAAAAAGGTAAAATATCCAAAGGAGTGAATACTTTTTACAGGCAGCGTACAACCAGATTAACTACTGAGAGTTTTACATATAATGGCATATTGTGCTAACAGACGTAACACACACATACTGTACATACAAAGGCAGAAACATTGTCCCTGCTCTGCCTTTGGGAGTGGCTGTAAAGAAAAAGCGCAGCCTGACAGTGTTAATGTTGGCCCTGGTCAGAAGCAGGTCAGTGAAGAAGCTGCTCTCAGTCCTCAGGGTGAGAACCGTGATTAATCTGGTGTAAGAGATGAGGGTAAGACGATGACTACGATGATGACGATGTCAGCGAGCGTGCTGGGCTTCCCTCGCTCTGCGCTGTCAGGACGGAGAATCTCTGTCCTGTCAGCAGGCAGGAGACGGCGGTATGAGGACAACGTGCTCTGATTGGCTGCCTCAAGATTACTCCCTGTGATGTTAGAGAAGATGAAGATAGAGCTGATCTGTAGATAGAACCCACTCTCACCAAGGAATAGAGCAGAGATGTTAGCCAACGTTAAACGATTGTTATTGGTTAAAACACATTTTAAACTTACATCCAGTCTTTTATTGTTTCATTGGGACATTGTATAACATGTAGGCTACATAAAACAATGTATTAATTTAAAATCTCATTTATTTGACGGTGCATGAAATGTTTCAGTTAGTGAGAGGTGTGGACTGCAGGCAGGTCTGGGACTCTGCCACAACAGAGCCATGCTGTTATAGTCAAGCAGTCTGTGCTTTGTCTCGTATGCAAGGCCTTCATTGAGAAAAACATCAGGATGAGACCAGATACTGTTCTAAAAACTTGAATATAATGCTCTGCAATGATGGTGCTTTCCAAAGCTGCTTGTGTCATAGACATTAATGCACCCCCATGCCATCAGAGAGGCAAGCTTTTGAACTGTGTGCTGGGAACAGAAGGGATGGTTCCTCTCCTCTGTGGAGGATACACTGTCTTTGGTTTCAAATTTTTTTTTATTTTTTTCTGACCTCAGAACAGTTCTTCACTTTGCCTCCATTTTTTAACGCAGCGTTTCATGAATGGATTCTTCTTTGTCTGATAGAGCTTTAAGCAGCATTAGTGGATGGTAGAGTGAACTGTTTACAGACAATGATGTGAGCAAGTGTTCCTGAGTCCATGCAGTAAGCAGTGTTGTATAAAGTACCTCAAAGTGATACTTGAGTAAAAGTACAAGTATCTTATCATAAAAATACTTTGGTAAAAGTTAAAGTCTTCTCTAAAAATGTTACTTGAGTAAAAGTCTTAAAGTATCTGATATTTTTTGTACTTAAAGCCACAGTGTGTAGGATTTTGTCAATTCTTTTAGCCGAAATTGAGATAATCACTAATGAC
>NW_013952742.1:484370-485833 GCF_001266775.1 Austrofundulus limnaeus
GGACAGGAGTCCTTGAGGACTAGGGTTGAGACTCACTGCTTTAATACGATTTATCTGATTTATTATTTACAAATAAATGGCAAAGAATCAATGGCTTCCAGAGGCAACACTAAAAAACATAAAACTAAGTTAATATTAAATTTTGAAAATGTCTCATGAAGCTCAGAGAAGCTCTTGAGGTGTTGGTCAACATTTAAAGCAGTGATGTTGAGATGTTTCCCTGATTTGACACACCTGTTTGAATGAATGAGTGATTAACAATCTTCTGAAGACCTGCTGAACAGCAGTGAAACAAGTAAAACATGCTGGATAGGGGTACTTGAGGACCAGGGTTGGGAACCACTGACTTATGGGAACCTGACTGGTACTTACGGGGACCTAAGTCAGGTTTCTTGTGGATCCTTAAAAAGTCATTGAAAAAGGCATTGAATTCATTGATCCAAAGTTAAGGCCTCAATTAGCCTTAAAATGTCTTAAATCAATCTTTCAGAGGTCTTAAAAATGTAACCCATTGTAAATAGGATGACTGTAATCAGTCTCAAATATTAAAATAATTGGTAACATTTATTTATTTTTTTAAGATTCGCACGCAGACGTTCCTCTGTGACGTGACTGCCTGTTGCTTCACATGCAAATATCTCAACAACCGTCTATCTGAGCATCGTGAATTTTGTTTCATAATATGTTAATAATGTTGTCTTTCCAAAAATATATTCACATTTCTCACAAAAAATTGATGTCACGTGCACTTTAAGGTTTCATCTACAGCAAATTGGGGTTCAGACCCCACTGTGGGTCCTAAAACTCCAAATTTTGAGTCATTAGAGGATTTCCAGGAATTAAATTAAGTTTAAAACTGACTGCTAAGAAGATTTTTGCTACATTTGACAAAAAGCAGTTCGATATGGTTAAAATATTTTGTTTATTAGGAATATGTGAATACTTCAACCAAAAATACTTGGATTCATGAGTTTCTGCCAGTTTTTATTTTTTGTCCTTTGTGTTTATTGTGAAATTGGTCTGAAATTTTATTCAGTTGGCATTAAAAAGTTTTTAAAAGTCTTAAATTCAACTTGCCTTAAACTGTAGGAACACTGTAAGTCTAGTCCCCATAAGGGGAAATGCCACTGGTGGGTCGGGTGTTCGGTAGGACCAAGGTGGGAATTGAGTTTAGGTTAGTTTTAGGGTCAGTTAGGTACCTGTGAGGCTAATTCTAGTGTAAATGGTCAGGGTTAGGATATAAATTTTCCAAAAAATTAATGGAAGTCAATGGAAAGTCCCCACAAGGATAGACAGACATAGTTGTTGTGTGTGTGAGTGTGTTTATAACATATAGACCAGGGGTCACCAAACTTTTTGAGACTGAGCTACAGTACTTTTGGGGTACCGAGTAACACGAAGGGCTACTTCTTCGATACAAACATAAATTGGCATGACTCACCTTTATATATATATATATATAT
>NW_013952742.1:487863-490280 GCF_001266775.1 Austrofundulus limnaeus
GAGTTAACTGTGAACGGTGGGGGTTGGGGGCGGAGTTAACTGTGTGCAGTGAGCCCCAGGCAGCAGCAGGACAGAGAGATGCAGGAGGAGTGAATCACCTGTTTTCTGTTGGTTTAACGTGAGATAACAATATTATTTGTTGACATTATTTGTAAAGTGTTTTGTTAATAAAAGCTCAGGAGAGCACACGGGTGACTTTGTTTCTTTTTTTAATATTTAAATTAGAGCGCTGCTTCACTGATCAGTCCATCAGTGCTATTTTTAGAACGTGTCCTGCGGACGACTCAGAAGGGGTCTGCGGGCGACCTGGTGCCCGCGGGCCCCGTATTGGTGACCCCTGATATAGAACAATTAGAACAACGTATAAACCAGGAGTGTGAAACTCATTTCACTGAGGGCCATGTGGGTATTTTGGTGACCCTCAAAAGGCCAGCTGTGATTCACTTTGACTGAACATGAAATGTCTCATTCCTGAGCACTGCTAGCAAACACTAACTAAGCTCTACCTGGTGCTTCCTGCATAGAAACAGCGTTTTAACACATCCTTTTAGAAACACTGAAAAGTACTATGCGTACGACAGAGTAAATGTGAAGTAAATACTACAGAAATACTATTAAAAGTAAGAGTTTTACTCACTGATGAGTTGTGGCACGTCTTGTATTCTGAATTCCCATGTATAATCAACATGCATTATGGGAGATGTAGTTTATGGTCAATGCTGGCTTTAAAACAGCTTATTTTGAGACATATATGAGCTGTTCATCTGAATTTCTCAGGGGATCAGAGGTACTTAAAGACAACAGCTCAGAGGCCAAACAAGTATTATTATATTTTACCTTTGAAATTAGTTTATTTTGTCACATCGAATCATAAATTTAAAGTTTACCATTATATAAAATCTATTTTATATCAAATGAAGTTAAAAAAATTATGACAGTTATTCGCAACACAGACTCTGAGTGTGACATGATGCTGCATGTGCTTCTGCTAAAATGTTTTTTTTTTCAAGGTTTGACCAAATTTGTCTTTTCTCCACAAAAGATGATTTTATTTCAAAACTGGCAGGAAAAGCGGCAGGTGTTTGTTTTAATTCACATGTTTGCTACAACAACACATTCGATGCAGAACTAAGATAAAGCTCAGTTTTCACTGGAGTCCAGCAGCGATCTGCACTGGATATCAAACCATCCTCTTTACAAGAACCCCCTCTGTGTGCATTTATCTGTGCAGATGTTAAAGGAGCAGAGAGAGGCACTCTCGTGGCTCATCCACATGTGCAGTCAGCTCCCTGAATGACTTAATTTAATTAGACTAAAGCGGGCTGCAGAGCGAACGGCTTCTTTGTTCTTTTCAATCGACTGTGACTTTCAGACAGAAGAACCAGCTTCAGACTGACCCGGCCTTCCTCCCATTCACAACAGAACAGTAGATTAACTTTGACCTGAGATGCTCTTGAGAGCTTGTGTTTCCTGAAAGGTGAGCTGCTGTATCTGTATCACAGAATGTGATGTTCAGCAAAATCAAGCATCAGATGCTGAGCAAGACATTATGAAAAGAGCAGTGAAGTTTTATGCCAGCTTCATTTGAATAAAATAAACATCCTTAAAGCAGGGGTCAACATAAGGATGTCTGAAACATCCTGTTTACATTTCACACAACCAGATCCTCCCGGTTGTCAAGTCAAGTCATGGATTTTACGTTCGCCACCGCAACTGATTACCATGATCTGTGAAAATGAAAGGAGGGAAAAAAACGTGTGTTTTGTTGCAAAAAACGTTCAACCAGGGATAAAACAAGGTTTAAACTGACGGTTCGTTCAACTAATAAAGAGAACCACAGTGAAGGCTTTACCCAATCAGAGCAGAGCAGGGCGGGTCATTCTGTCTCCACTGTAACGCCTCTGTTCACACCAATAGCAGCTCCTGTCCATAATTATTGATGGGACAGATATTAATTTCCCCAATCAATATCTACAAGAATATTATGATTTGTAACACAATTACTGTGGAAAAATATAGACCATACTTATTCAGTTATTTGTGGAAAAAAAGTGTCGTTCTTTCCCTCACTGCAGGTTGTGTCTCGTGAAAAAAGTCCAGTCTTTAAAGGGATTCATTATTAGTTGTAACATTAGACTTTATTCACTGTAAAAATACTGTAGGATGTTTAGTTTTGTAAATTTTTAAACTAAGAGTTTAAAAATATACAATGGGTAAAATAAGTATTGAACACGTCACCATTTTTCTCAGTAAATATATTACTAGAGGTGCTAATGACATGAAATTTTCACCAGATGTCGGTAACAACCCAAGAGATCCATACATACAAAGAAATCAAACCACAAATGTCCAGAAATGAAGTTATTTGTAATAATGTGGAATCATTTGGGACTGAACCAGCTGATATTAACTTGCAC
>NW_013952742.1:493177-494355 GCF_001266775.1 Austrofundulus limnaeus
TTGGAGTGGATTGGATTGGATTGGATTGGATTGGAGTGGATTGGATTGGATTGGATTGGAGTGGATTGGATTGGATTGGAGTGGAGTGGAGTGGAGTGGATTGGATTGGATTGGATTGGATTGGATTGGATTGGAGTGGAATGGATTGGATTGGATTGGATTGGAGTGGATTGGATTGGATTGGAGTGGATTGGATTGGAGTGGATTGGATTGGATTGGATTGGATTGGATTGGATTGGATTGGATTGGAGTGGAGTGGAGTGGATTGGATTGGATTGGATTGGATTGGAAGGGACAGGCTGGCTGAGCGTATCGTGGATTCTTATGTGTAGATTTGTTTTCACCTTTCAGTGGAGGAGAGTTTGTTGAAGCTGACGTTGTGGCCTCAGTCTGCATCTTCTAGCTGTCCTCATACTCTGGTTTTTGGTAGAGTTTCAGGTGATTAAACAAGTTCATAGGGTTAGGGTTGGCTGTTCCACACCACCTTCTGCCCAGTCCTAATCAGATGGGAAGTGAAATGTCTTCAACTACAGACCTGTAACTTGTTGACATGCACTGATAACTAACACATCATAACATCACAAGTTTATTTTCAAGGTTTGACCCAAACAGCTGTTCCTCAGTCATTCCCCAACAATCTGAAGTAAAGTGTTTACAACATGGTCCACCAGCATCAACATGCTGTAAAACACTGCAGTAACCTCCTCTGCATCCTATACACTCTAACCATCTGGACTGTTTCCTGAGAACACATCTCGTGGAGAATCTCCTGCTAAGAAGTGCATGAACAGACAGCTGCTGAGGAAATCTGAGACAAGCTCCGGTGTTCACATGCAACAATCCAGGACATCCCCAAAACCTTTTACAAGTTCCTTTAACCCTCTAAGGTCTGGGGTCTAAATGGCCGTTTTTGGCTAATTTTGAATTTACCCTTATATTTTAAACTTAATAACTACCGTATTTATTCAAATATAATACGTAAAATTAAATTCATAAAATCATCTATAAAGTTGGGGGGTAGTACTATACTCGGATAAATATTTTTACTTATGTATTTTAACTGAAATATCGGCTTCATTCACAAAATTACTTCGTCCGGAAATGAGACCACGACGTAAAAAGCAGTTAAAACGAGCTTACCTCTGACACTCCTCTGTGCTTCAGAGTGAGATAATAAC
>NW_013952742.1:494798-496530 GCF_001266775.1 Austrofundulus limnaeus
TTTACTGATATGTATAAAGACTGCAAAGGCTGAAAAATCTTGGTCTGTATGAAATTGGGGGTAGTTTGAGGATTAAATTTTTTATGCTTTTAAAGCTCAAAAATGGGGAGGGGGTTGTATTATACACGAGATAGTATTATACACAAATAAGTATGGTATTTACCTTGCTTTGTTTGGTATCATTATTTTCAGCACAACCAAAATGTTGACTACGCTTTGTTCTCATCCCGTCCCGTCTCCAAAACACTCTCACGTTCTCCACAAGCGTACAGACAAACTTTTTTATTGGTTGCTTTAGAAATGTGGTGCATTTCAGTAAATCAGAAAAATGGGTGTCGTGTTGCGTTCAAGCACTTCCTGGTCACACAATGTTCACCGAATGCGAATGCATAAAAATGCTCACAAAATTATGGCAAAAATGATTTCTCATAAATCTGGTTTTACTTGGAAGTAAATAAAAAACAAAAACAGCATAAAAACACTACTTTTATAGAGTTTGAAGTCTGCGCTGTCCAACCCAGTTGAAATGAGCACTCAGCATGCGGCCATTTTTTTTTGCAGTAGTCATGTCGCTGCCTGCTCTGGAGCAGGCATGGACCTTAGAGGGTTAAATATGCTGAAAACAATTCCACAGAGCAGCTCTGTAGCTACTGCCTGCAAACCCAACATATACCAACTTTATTTGATAAAACCAGTGGTGGACAAAGTAGTATTTGAGTAAAAGTATTGATACTCAGGGTCAAATCTACTCAACAACTGAAAGTTACTCGGTCAAAAATCTACTCAAGTTAAAGCACTGAAGTACTTACTTTTGAAAATACTTAAGTATTCAAAAGTACACACCTCAGTAACAATGTGGGGCGTTTTTCCCACCGGTCATATGTGGTTCACCTCACGTGACTCACACCGTCATCATTTTTTATACCGTCGTGTCGTCATATTTTGATATCGCAGTATAACGAAATACCTTCATACCGTCCAAGCCTAACCTCATGCAACATCACAAGATGTCATCCTCAGTTTGTGTTGTGAAAGACTCAGCTACAACATCAAATTTTAGTTTTATGTTTTCAAATTGACTGAGATAAAGCTTTGTTGAATTTTTGTGACAACCATCTTGAATTATGTGTTGAGTTATACTGTATATTAATCAGTTGTAGACATCCATCTAATGCAAACTTTCTGAAAGTTTCATTTGGTGGTTGATGAGATATTTTGCTAACAGACAAACAAACAAATACAGAACATAGTGCATTAGAGCAGGCGTTCTTAACTTTTTTGACCTCGGGACCCAATTTGTTGAACATAAAGTGACACGAGGCCCAGTCAGACATTACCAATGTACGGATCATAATGATAATTATTCCAAAGCTTGTTTTAATTTTTATTGTATTTACATTATAACTAAATTAAATACACTTACAAGTAAGTGTATTTTAAGTACACTTAAAAGTAAAACTCCTGTCAAATAATCAGATGTGATTATGACAAACAATTTTTTATATTGTAACCTGCCCATAACAATTATTTGAACAAACGGTCAGTCAGCAGACCACTCAGGCTTATCAGCACATATGGGCATAAAATAAATAAATTAAAAATGTTTAAATGTTTCAAATACAAAAAAACCTAAAAATAAATTAGATAAAGTACAAATGAAAATATAGCCTTTTTAAACTTTTACAACCAGAAGCTGCTCTTCATATTAGTGACAAGCAATAACAGTAACAAC
>NW_013952742.1:502097-503755 GCF_001266775.1 Austrofundulus limnaeus
CTGCAAAGGCTGAAAAATCTTGAAGTCTGTATGAAATTGAAATTAGTTTGAGGATTAATTTTTTATGCTTTTTAAGCTAAAAAATGGGGGGTCGTATTATACATGAGATCATATTATACATGAATAAATACGGTACTTACTATTAAAACACTGGTTAGAAAGTGGAGCCAAATAGAAAATGAACAAACAAAGAGTTTTAAAGCATCTTGTAGACTTTAATCATCTGATTTTCAGCTTCTGTAGAAGAAAACTTTCAGATTCTGGTTCAACTTTGCTTTAGTTGCAGAATCCTCTTCTGTCAGTGGCTGGTGTGTTTCAGAAGTTGGTCAAATGTTTTAGTCAAGTTTCCTTTGTTCTTCATCTTTTTTTCATTCAGTTTTACAGAGTTTTAGATTAGTGCAGTGGTGTAATTTCAGAATACAAGTTATTCAGAGCTCCGTATAATTACCTGACACCCAGTTACAATCAGGAAAAGCTCCACAAGTCATTTATACCTGATTTATCAGATCTTTTTGTGTTTCCAATAAGGTTTGAATTCAGTTAGGTTAGATGTTTTAAAACAAGCTAAAATGGTGAAAGTAATCTGTCTTCTGCTGCAGACTGAGGGTAAACATAATTGTAGGTGTTGTGAAGAGTTGCTGTGTGGGTGGGCTCTGGGAACAAGGCAGCACTTGATGATGAGATGAACACTGTAGTTTTAGTTGAACTTTTGTCTGGTTGTTTCCATTTCTGCAACATTTTGGCAAAGTTACCCTACAGATATCATTTATCAACTTTAAATCACACACTGATTTAATCCTGACGCAAACTTTCAAGTTTTACTCCAGTGTTTCACCTGGGAAATTGGTCTTGGCGGGAGGGGGGTACTTGTTTTATAAAAACATAAATTTACATGACTCACCTGCAATTATGGTAATAAATTTACACATACATGAATATTTAATTGCCTAACTAGATCCTAGTTAAGGACTCCCCATGATAATTATCAATAAAATGATTATTGAAAATAAGTGATCAGAACTATGTGCAACAGATGATCTGAGTCCAGAGTTGTCAGTTTGAAACCTTCTGGAGCTCTTCTGTGTGACTCCAGGTGTGACAGAGTGTGGATGGTTGATTGTCTCTTTGTGTCCCTGATGGAGACTGGAGACCTGTCCAGGTGTCTCTGGTGAACTGGAGACCTGTCCAGGTGTCCCCTGCCTTCACCTAAAGGCAGCGAGGACCAGCCCCACCCTGACCCAGATTAGGAACATGGAGGACAGGAGAAGGATTTTTCTTTATAGCAGGAAACAGACATTTAATTATAAAACATGATTTATTTGATGTTAATCTGAATCAGTTTAGTGTTGTTTGTAAATATATTTGACAGTTTTGTAGGAATGAACATGTTTGTAATGTTTGTTCAAAATAAACCTGCTTTTTATGACTTCTGTAACATGTTTTAAATAAAATATTATCAGTAAAATCCTCAAATCATGTCCTTTCTAAGAATCATTAGAACTCTAGAAGAACTTTAACTCAGCAGAGTTTCTCCCAGGATTTTTTTAACCGTGGTGGTGACCTCTCATGTGGGGGTTTGACAAAGTCTGTCATGATCTGTGTTTTATTTTCTTAGTTTCCTAGTGTTTTCAGGGTTCCCCTGTGTTTCTCATCCCAGC
>NW_013952742.1:505383-511196 GCF_001266775.1 Austrofundulus limnaeus
AACTGGAGACCTGTTCCAGGTGTCCCTGGTGAACTGGAGACATGTCCATGTGTCTCTGGTGAACTGGAGACCTGTTCCAGGTGTCCCTGGTGAACTGGAGACATGTCCATGTGTCTCTGGTGAACTGGAGACCTGTTCCAGGTGTCCCTGGTGAACTGGAGACCTGTCCAGGTGTCTCTGGTGAACTGGAGACCTGTTCCAGGTGTCCCTGGTGAACTGGAGACCTGTCCAGGTGTCTCTGGTGAACTGGAGACCTGTCCAGGCCTTCACCCAAAGGCAGCGAGGACAGGTTCCAGTCCCACCCTGACCCTGATTAGGAACAAGGAGGACAGGAGGAGGATTTTTCTTTATAGCAGGAAACAGACATTTAATTATAAAACATGATTTATTTGATGTTAATCTGAATCAGTTTAGTGTTGTTTGTAAATATATTTGACAGTTTTGTAGGAATGAAGACGTTTGTAATGTTTGTTCAAAATAAACCTGCTTCTTATGACTTCTGTAACATGTTTTAAATAAAATATTATCAGTAAAAACCTCAAATCATGTCCTTTCTAATCATCATTAGAACTCTAGAAGAACTTTAACTCAGCAGAGTTTCTCCCAGGATTTGTTTTAACCGTGGTGGTGACCTCTCATGTGGGGGTTTGACAAAATCCGGTTGTCCTAAAACATTTTGGTTGTCCAAAAAATATCTCAATAAAATATAATTTAATAAGTAGGCTATATTGTTCTGTATACAAAGTGTAGTACTGTATATACAAATGTCAGTCAGCAGGTTGACAGTTTTAGGAGCTGCTTGAGGAGAACTTCCTCGTTCTCCTCCTCATCCTCTTCTTTGAAATAGAGATAAAAAAACAACATTCAACATCCATAAGCTTTCTGCTACAGGTCAAACATTTTTATTTAAATAGGAGTAAACTGTGTACTTATTAAAAGTTACAGTTTAGTGTTCTTAGGACTGAAGACTTTCTGAGGAAAGAAGTTTTTAAACATCTTTTCTATAATTTTAGTGTTTTCAACTGAGGAGCTTTGATATATTTACTTAAAATAAGTTATAACAGAGGAAGTTTTCTGCACAGAAAAAAAATAAAAATTTTTTACTGTTTTTTAATCAAACTGACAAGTTTCTCCAGTAAAGTTATTGTGTAATTTAAAGGCATTGAAACACCTGGTTAAATTTAGAAGATATTATGATTAACTACAAATATCTGAAGCTGACTCRGAGAACTCTGTGATTTTAGAAGGAGACAGTTATTGTTATCGGTTCTTAAAATAAGTTAGATTCAAAGTACATTTGTTTTTATTATTATTAATATATGATTTAAAACAATTTTTTACCTGAAACAGTGCTTCTGAGAGTGTGAATGCATTACAACCGCATCATACTTACAGGCAGACACACAGAGTGGCGGCTGTTCCGCTTGGTAAACTGTAGCTAACAGGAGATAAAAGCTTCGGTCTTTAGCGAGGGTGAACGGCTGCTTGTCAAGCTCCATCGTTTCCATCGTTAAAGTGCTTGAGATCTGCGTCCTCTCTGGCAGTTTGTTTGGATTTGTCAAAAACCTCAGCAATGATTTAAGTCCTGATGACTTCTTGAATGGTAGCTTGTTGTTAGCATTTTAGCAGGACGGACTCTGTGCTGCATTCAGGAGGTAACGGACATTACATGTTCTCAAATTGGGAGTAGTTGTTCCGACCTTTTTATATTTATAATTAAAAAGTTTGTGTGTAACATACAGTACATGTACAGGGTTAATCGGTAAAATAATATTAATAATTCTTAAAATAACTGGTTGTTTTTCAGCATGGAGTATTCTAATTATTTTTCTAGTGAGAACGTTGTTTTTTCGATGCCACTTGAACGCTGTGCGGGTCGAGCGGGACGGGAAGCGGCTTGACCAAAAAGGATAACGATAAATGAGCACATTCACTGCCGCGCTGGCAAACATGAACATATATTATCGGTTCAGTCTGTTATGATATTGGACCGATAGTTATCGATCACCCCTACTTATAAGCTTCGCCTCCACGTGGTGGACAAACAGGTTGGTCACATAGAAAAGAGAACTATCAGTCAAACGATAGGTCGTTAGTGCCTTGATTAGCTCTATTCATAGAGGGTCATGTGCTCCATCACCTGACTATCATTGGGGCCCTGATTCACACATTTTGCTCTAGGGGGCGGAGTCAAACTTGCAATGACAGTGTTGTAGGAGGAGGACAACTGGACACGAACGCCCCTGGTCTATGAGAATGCCTGTCTTTGGGTTTAGTCTATTGCTCTGGAGCATACAGGTGTGTGTTAGCACAACAATCTGAAGTCCATCATACAGGAGCTGCCACACTGAGTGGATGTCCCTCCGTGTGTCCCTCCAGGTCCAGTGTTCTGTTCTTTATTTATGTTCTTGATTCTCCGGTTACCATCTGTATTATCTGTCTCTTCAGTTGTCATCAGTTGACCTCTTGTGGACATGTCCAGGGAAGTTGTCTCCAGTTATGTGGACCTTCTGACCAATCTGAGCTGCTGTAATCTCAGGAACTGCTTGGAGATGGTCTGACGGTTCTCTCCTTAGCTTCCTTTGAGGGTTTTCCTTTCTTTAACAAAGAGGTTCAAACAGATGTGTTCACATCTGTAAGAATGACAGAGGTGAACTGGAGGACTCCTCCATCTAAATTTATCTGACTGACCTTCATATCAAAATGCCAGACTCCAGCTCTAATCAGATCTTGTGTATTGGAAACCATGATTTGTAATCTTTTCAATAATTCGGTGTGACATATTGAAGTAGACCTTTAAATCTGAGCCCGAGTCCAAAAGCAGAGCGAACAGGATGACACTGATGAGGTAAACCAGAGACGTTAATGAATCAGAGACAGAAAAAGGACGGAGTGGAGGATGGAGGGAGCAGCAGCAGGCGTTGGATTGCGACAGCAGTGTTTGATGACGACAGAGGCAGCTTCATCAGCTCTGCTTTGAATGCTCATCTCTCTTAGCCCTGTCTCCTGCCTTGTTGCTTAGCAACTAGACCCCCCTCCAAACACGATCATGTGACCTGTCTGTGACTCACCTGAAGCTGCATCATCCGCCTGCAGCGAACACGTCACACAAACCGTTACCAAACATGGTGCTCACGTCTCATGAATGAGCTCAAATACTCCTAAATCAGCTGTGTAACACACACACAAGTTTGTTTTTACATCCCCGTGGGGACCGGTCATTGACTTCCATTCATATTGTAGTGGTCACCTAAGGGTGGAATACACCGTTCCACTTGTGTTTGACCTCACTCTCAGAAGACCTCCTTTAAAGAGACAGAACTCTGTTCGAGTTAAAGTCATAATATGTTTTCTTAAACAGTAAAGAGACATTTTCTACTTATTACTCTGATAATAAACAGAATAAACTTTTATTCATAATTTTATCAATGAGTAAAAAGAAAACACAAAAAGAATGTTATTAAAATGTTTTATTGTGCTTTGATGTAAATCACAGCTTGAACTTTAACTGTGAAACCACAGTAATTGATTATAGATTTTTTAAATTTAAATATTTCACTTAACTAAACTTTGCTGTAGTTAAGTTTTAATTTGAAACAAAAATGAATTATTTCATACAGAACATTCATTATAATGATTCAGATAAAAATAATTATAAAATGTTTCAAAATAAAACTTAATGCAAAGTTTAATTAAATGAAAACTTAGTCTCAGTTAAGTCTTCTGAGACTAAGGTCAAAGACAGGTGGAACTGTTTATTCCACCCTTAGGTGACCACTGCAATATCTAGTAGTTTTTATATCCTAACCCTGACCATTTACCTTAAAATTAACCTCACAGGTACCTGACCTTAAAATTAACCTAAACTCAATTCACACCTTGATCCTAAACCTAACCCCCATACCTGAAATCAGCATCCGTACCTGTGGGGACTGGGTATTGGTCCCCAAGACGCTGCCTTTTTCTTGAAAATGGTTCCCATGATGTAGCAAAAATGTGCCCACAGTAACACAAACTAGGAGTGTTTGCTGGGAGAGGGTCCTCATCCTGACAAGTCTTTAATCGACTGGTTACAGTTTAAAACATGGGGCTAGATAAAACAGATTTTACCCTTTTCTCAAAGACTTGAGGCTTTTTGTGGCGTTTGTTGCGTAGAATAAACTGGTATTTAACACGCAGAGCAACAGAACATGAGAGCAAAGCAAAACTGAACATTTTCATCATTCCAAAAATAACTACTAAATCTTAATTAAAGGCCTTGTTTCATGCCAGAATTTTAAATTAAAACTAGATACTACAAAGCAGTAGCATATATGATCCCCACACATACACAAAGCACCCACGCACCTGAACTCACTTACAGGTAGCAGCTGTTTAATTTAAGATGTTATAGTTTTTATATGAGAAGTGACTTTGGAATGATTATTACAAATAAAATATTTTGTTGATGGAAAACAAACAGATAGTCTATTTGAGTAAAATGATAATGAAACAAACCACATTTCACATGCATGATGTCATTTATGTACTAATCTGTCCAGGAAATTGTTCTGTAGATGCTTTACAACTACAGAAATGATCCACAGAGGCTGTTTTGGGTGGAGTTAATGAACATGCACATGGAGCTGTTGGACTTATTCTAACCTAGTCAGTGTAAGTCAGGTAGGACAACATCTGTGCCAAATTTCATCAAGATCTGATCATGTTTAGGCTTGAAAAAACAACTGTCAGTCCTGTGTTTTGATTATTTTGAATACTGCTAGGAGGCAGTTGAATAGAAACACGATGATGTCATGAAATGATAGCTTTTCATCAGAGCTAAACAACAAAACAATCTGAAGGTCGACTCAGCCTGGGTGTCTAGTGTGTTATATGTTCTGAGAGGTGTCTGAATGTTGGGGTGTGTGTAGTATTTCTTCTGGGGTGGGGGTAGAGTAGATTGCCCATTATGGCAGCTCGGGGCTGTGCTGGGTCCACTGGTTGGCTCCTGTGTTGTGGTGGGGGTTCACTCTCGGTGGCCTCCTCGCTCTGTCGGCGGCTGGGGGGCACTCTTGGCTGAATCTTCCTTGCCGTGGTTCGGTGGCTTCCTTGGGTTGCTGGGGGTCGAGTCTTTGGGCTTTGGACGGCTCTGGGGTGGGTGGACTGTTGGTCCCGGTTTCTGGCAGTCCTCTGGGTTCTGTTCTGCCGTGGTCTAAGGCTCCACAGGCCTGGCGGTCTGTCTGGAGGAAGAGGTATTGGGGCCTCATTCTCTGGGTGGGTCTCGGGGAACGGGGGTGCCTATCAGGGTCAGTGGTCATTTTTCTCCCCATCCCCCACCACACACCACCACCCTTTTCATTTTCAACTGCACTCATGTAGGGTTTTTGGGGTGCATGTTTGTTACAAAGAGTAACAATTTTACATCTCCTTTTGCCATGACCACCTGGGCCCCAATTTTACTGTACACCAGGGCTATTCAATTGGCGGCCTGCGGACCACATCCGACCCGCGAGTGACCAAAATTCGGCCCGCCAATTGGTTCATTCATCTCTTAAGCCCAGACCACCAGTTTTCTACTTTAATTACTCTAAGTTCTTTTAGTTAAACAAAGACATGTTTGGTGTCCACAGAAATGTCAGAATCTTGGCTACAAGCTGGTAAAAACCATTTCTAAGCACACTAAAGACAGTTAAAACTATAAGCAGTTGAAGATAAAACTATGAAAGTAAAAATAAAATTGGTTTAAAAAGTTGGCAAATCATAGATGTCAAAATATTATTTGTGTTAAATAGGAGGTATGATGCGTTATTTTTGTTTTTGATATTGTTTTATTA
>NW_013952742.1:511808-518855 GCF_001266775.1 Austrofundulus limnaeus
CGCTCCGGCTTCGCTGGGGCTGTTTGGACTCCTGGGGTATGACCCCTGGTTGCCATGGTCGGCCCACTGGCCGGGTGGTTGCCAGAGTCCGGTGAGTGGTCGGTTGGGGGTGCGCGCTTGACCGTTGGCAGTGTGTGGGGGTGGTTGGGGGGCGTGGCTTTGCTGTGGCTGGGGGGCTGGCCTGTCGGCCTCGTGCAGTCCGGGCCGGGCCTTGGCTGTCTGCTCCTTTCCACCCCAGAATGAATGGGTCTACCTCCTGGGTCCGGATGTGGGCTGCCCTCTGTTGGGGGCAGGTGAATGTCCTGGACCTGGGGGTATTGAGTATGAATGAGGAGCATGATTGGTGTATAGCGTCCGTCTTGTGTGTCTTTGAATGAGTGGGTTTTTCATCATAAAACCATTAAATTAGCTGCTTTTGATATTTTAAATGCTATTGCAGTTGTACCATCAGCACAAATGTGAACCACAGGCCTTCCATGTTTTTCTCTGGGTCTGTGTGCTCAGTCCCACCCCCGTCCTTTCTGTCCAATGGGAGCAATGATTATCACCCTCATGGCTTTCTTTACGAATTATAGTTTGTTTGCAAAAAAAAAGCACAAATGCAAACAGCACTAAATGAAAAAAAAATAAAGTCCACCTTTGATCCAGACCAAACAAGAGGACCAAAGGACTTTCATTGTGTGAATAAACCCTTATATTGTTATCCTCTCGTCAAAAACGTGCCCAGAGTCTTGGTTTCATTCATGACGTTGCGTCGTCTTTTGCACAGTTCCGTTTAAAGGTTTAAGGCATCACACTGGATAACTCACCTGAAGTTTGATTCAACAATTGCCTCAGGAGATGTGTACAGTTAATACTTATAGGTTTATTCACTTTATTTACAAAAACAAAAGAGAAAAGAAAAATGGGAAGCTAAAACTTTCTTAGTCAACACAAATATGGATTCCAGATAAGACCACTGAGTCAGGGCTTCATGTCCATCAGGCTTATTAAGGCCTTGTGTACATGACCCCTCCATTTAGGTTTTATCTTCTGCCAGTAAGTCAGTGATCATATCAATCAGTTGATCTTATCTTATATCATGGCTGCAGAAGATTGTTGGTCAAGTGAAACCCTTAGGTTCTCCTGATGACCCTGTTCAACGTCAACTTTTTCAACTTTTTCCTCTGTGGGACCACCTATCCTTGCAGTTCTTAACAACAGCTAGTTTTCTGGTGTTGTTCTTGAGGTTTTTCAGTTTTTAAAAGTTAGCACAACACTTGAGTCTGCTCTATTAAGATTTTTTTAACAGTATTAGCTTCTGATTCTTGTGCCACATCTGATCCAACACAGTTGATTTAAAGCCTTTAACCTTTTGTGTAGAACAGTGGGCGAGCCTCAGGAGCATGGCACTAGAGGGGTTCAGGTCCTAAGTTGAACTTTCAGCCTGTGTGATTTTAAAACTTCTGCTGGCATCATGTAACCAAAGCATCTCTCTTGTGTCTAAGCTCAGGCGTTATGTGGTTCAGCTCACCTCCAGAACTCTTGTGTCTTTCTTCTGTCTGCAGGTTATTCTCATTGGAAAGGCCAGGTGTTGACAGCAGACGAGCTGCACGTTCTTTATGAAGGAATCAAACTGAACAATGTGCACCACTACGACTACGTTTTAACAGGTGGTTATCATCATGACAGGCTCAGAGATCATTTGAATGTTTGGATCATTTTTACATAACATTTGTCTGATTTAACATTTTTAATGTTTTTCATTGTTCTTTTTCCATCCATCCATTTTCTGTACACGCTTCTTCCTTTTCAGGGTCGCGTGGGTCACTGGTGCCCATATCCAGCAGTCACAGTGCGAGGGGCGGGGTATTCTTCCTTTTTTATCTCCTGCTGCCAAAAGACAAGAGAGGGCCTGTGTGTGAGGCTAACCCCTAATTTACACTAGATGCAGTTCTGCTCCGCTGCAGTCCAACCCCCGCAATAAATACGCAACCATTATAATCAATGAATTATATTTATTTATATAATCAATTATATTATAATCAATGAGAGCATCTACACCGGTTCTGCACAGCGGCAATCCATCAAAATCAGATCCGATCCTATTTTTGCTGGATGCCGGAGCAGCTCTGAGTCAATCTACAAAGATCATGTCACACCAACAAGAAAAGGAACAAGCACAACATCCGTATTTTCAATATAATTTACCAAAGGCAGACTGATTTTGTTGAAATCACAGCTATATTATTAAAGGCGGCCTATTATGGGGGTCTTAGTACAAGTTAGGATCCATCTGTGGGCTATACAAAACGTTCATTTGATTTATTTCACAAAAAGAATCTCAAATAATGAAATTTCACCTTTTCAGTTCTTCCTGTTCTTCAGCTCTCTCCAGATCGTGCTGAATGCAGAAGTTGCTATGAAACCCCCCTCCCATTTGTTTACGTTGGCTCCACCCCCCGACATGGTAGAAGTTTCCAAAGTGAAATTATTTTCACAAACTACAGCTTTCTTTGGCAATATTGTTAGAACATTGTCATCAAAGATAAAAATAAAATGAATCCAGGCATCTCTGTTCTCCATGGCTGCTGTAAAAACAGAAAAACTATCGTCTATTGAGGAAGTGGGCGGAGCTTCACCTCGGGTTGCCTCGTGAGGAGCAGGACTCTGGTTTAGGTTGCTAGGTGACTGTTATTGTGAYGTCAGAATAACGTGCTTTGAGAAATACCATGTTTCCAGATACTTAAAAATACATGTAATTACAGCTAAAAAAACATCTGGGTGCATTTTTTTGGTGTTTGGACTGCTTCTCTAAGCAGTAGAGACCCAACAGTAAGTTTAAAAACATGAAAAAAGTGAGTTTTGCATAATAGGTGCCCTTTAAATATGTGGGTGTATTTGTATACAATGCTGTGAAAATGTATTGTTCTTTTTGGGAAGCAGATGGTAACATGTAGTGTGCAGCATATGCAGACAAACGTGATACACATGGATTTTATTACCTCCGCCAAGGAGGTAATGTTTTCGGTCGCGTATGTCTGTCTGTCTGTCGTTCTGTCTTTGGACAACATTACTCAAAACCTTGTGGACAGATTGTCATGACATTTACAACACATGTGGTTACTGGCACAAGTAACACACCATTAAATTTTGGTGATGTTCCGGATCACGATGTGGATACAGGATTTTGTTTTTCTTTTAATCCTCTCAGATCGGCAAAGCTGTGATGCTTTCACAGGGCTTCTGTAAAAAACTGTGACAGCTTTCAGTGTTTGGACTTCAAACTTTATAAAAGTAATGTTAAAACCAGATGTAATGATGAATAATTCTTGCCGTAATGTGCGAATTTTTACGCATTTGATGTGCATTTACAGAACGTTTTGTTACCAGGAAGTGCGTGACTGCAACATGAAACCTATTTTTCCCATTTCCTCAAACACACCACATTGTCGGTTGGCGTGTATACAGATCGATGAAGATTGAGGAAGAGGAGTGACGCGGTGGACTTCAGACTCAGAGGTTGTTTGTTTGTTTGTTCATTTTTATTATTATTTAAATGAGGCCAGATCAAGTCGAGAGCTCTTTGTGCGCCCCTCTATCCACCTCTCGTCAAACTTTGAGGAAAAAAGAATGTGCAGAGCGTGGTTGTGACCGCTGTGTGTGGTCCTCACAAAGATAGGAAGACACTTGTGTGTCTGTGTGATTAGACGTGTGCTGAAAGCTCTGCTTTTTTGAATCACGTAGCACCGATGTTAAAGCTTTCAACAATAACGTCGGGTGATGAGTCTGACTTTTTTTTTCACATTGGACTCCACCAGAAGAAACCCCGTGCATACTGCCTGCTTAAATGTTCACTACGTCAGAACTTATTCACCAAATGTGTTTCCATCTCTGCTTTTACTGCATTAACTCTTACAGGATGGGGGAAAATTGGACTTGGCGGAGGTTTGCACTCTCCCAGTGCTTCTGGTTTTGAAATCAGAAGTTTCAAAAAGACAACAGCGATACAGTTTCAACTGTATTTGGAGTCTGTCTTCCACAGAAATAAGTATTTTGCTCTGACTTCCACATTCATCGTTGGATTTATCATGCAATCTCACATTTCCTGCACACTCTTCTTGGACGTCCTCTGTGCTTTGCACCAGGGTGGAGTGAACGCTGTATAGATTGGGATGCAAATGAACGGAGCGAACTGCACTCCTCAGCCGAGCAGAACCATATCTAGTGTAAATTAGGGGTAACACAGTCTGTTACCAAAATATTTCATAAAGCACTTAATCAATTTGAATAAAACTTGCAGAAATTAATAAGTGAATCTACACTTTAATAAGTTTTGCAGACAATGTAAATTCAAGATGGCTGCCACAGCTTGTGTTTCGAACAGTGGGCGAGCCTCATGAGTACGGCACTAGAGCGGTTCAGGTCCTAACACACACAGAAAGGACTATAACTCAAATCTGTTGTAGGGAAAGCAGTCATAACATATTTCAAGCCAAAACACACCAAACGATTATTATTTTCAAGGTTTAACCAAAATGTCTGTTACTATGAGCCAATCAGCACAAGATAGAGGAGTGTGTCCCACAGCCAATCAACTGACAGTCTTCATCACTCCAGTTGGTTTGATTAGATGAGGAGGAGTCACAGAGTGAAAATGAATCAAACGATCAGTAGCCATGACATTAGGGGTGTAAGAAAATATCGATACACTGAAATATCGCGATATTTCATTTCCTGATACTGTATCGATATTCTAAAGCCCTGTATCGATTTTTTTATTAAGGTTTAAAATGTCAACTTTCCTGCCAGCCGTTCATTTTTATGTTGTAGTTCAGCCTCTGACCACTAGTTGGCAGCAGTGAGCCAGACATTTGGCTCCTCTACCTCTTGAGGTAGAGGCTATTGTTAAGTGTTGGGTGACCATTTTGTAAATTAATATTAAAAACTAAAAGCTGCAAAAAATATATTTTCAAACTATTTATAGTATTCCGTGGTCAAGGTCAAAGGCAGGTGGAACGTTTATTCCACCCAGGGTGACCACTACATTGGCAAATTTAGTCTGATGATTGAAAACATGGATGAAATAAGAAATATGAAACAAATAAAATAAAACACATACAAAGCAAAACACAGCTAAATGTATCATAAGAGGTTTTTATTTAATAGAATTTTTGGACAAAAAATATCGCAAAATATCACCTTGCTTACAGTATCGCAATATATCAGGATATATCGTATCGTGACCCCTCTGTCATGATATGTATCGTATTGCCAAATACTTGCAAATACACAGCCCTACATGACATGTTTACATCTTTTAATAACATACATGAGATGATCTGTCACCAGGTTCTTCTTCCAACAAACTTTCTTGAATCTGAATGAACAATTGTCCAAACAAATCTGAGGGCGAGTCCACAAACTGTAGATCATCTCAGGTTTATTTCCTTCTCCAGAGTGAAAATACACTCATCACCCTTACACGTTGATTGAAAATCACTCTATTCCCTTGTCTGTAACCAATAAACCCATTCTCTTCCTGCCTCCTCAGTGTTGGGTAATCTGTAGCCCCTCCCACCAGGTATAACATTCCTTCACTCTGTCCAATAAACACAATCTTTACATTTCTTTTCAGTACAATACAATGTGTTTCTATACAATTTAAACAAACTTTCACTCTGTTAATTTATACAACTTTTAAATAAACCACTATTTGTGATGAAATTTAAGTAATGTTTTGATGACGTTTTAGTTTAGACTCAATGAATTTTAAATGTTTAGTTAATATTATATGTTGTGCTGTGTTCAGGGTATACCAGAGATACGTCCTTCTTGGAGATGGTGGTGGACATTGTTCAGGAGCTAAAGAGAGCCAATCCTAACCTGGTTTATGGTGAGCAGCTGCTTAATATGTTTAATTAGTCACAGGTTTGGTGCAGAGGAGATCTGAAAGGTACTCTCTATCCCTCATGTCAGAAATCAATGATTCATTATGTTCACCATTTATAAACTCTGCTTTTAGACTGATTGTTTTGATACAAGCATTTCACACTTATTGGATTAAAATAGTTTTTGTTCATGACAGCAGATTTTCAGTAAATTAAAAGAGAAATAAAAAATGGACCTGTTTCATTACAGGAAGTCAAAACATACATTTTGATCTCCAACCATGTCATGCTAAACTATTCACGCCTCTTCAACTTTCTCACATTTGAGACATTACAGTCCGACTTTAAAGTTTCAACTGGTTTTATGTGACAGACTAACACAAAGTAGAACATAATTTATAAAAATAAAAGGATGGTTTGGTGTGTGTTTGTTATCAGCCTTCATGGTCAGTACTTTGTAGAAACACTTTTTGCTGTAAATCTCTTGGTATCTGTCTCTACCAGCTTGTCACTTGCTCATATCGATGGCAGACTTGAAATAAAACCGTATCGTGACAGACTTTGTGATACAGAAACACTGCACTGTCATCCAAACAAATAGGATAAAGCTGCTGATTTACGTATAACTTCAGTGGATTTAGGTTTGGCCTTTGGCTTTTCTGTTAACTCTTTCTCTAATCCTGTCTGGTGTTCATGGACAGGACCTGAGGGTGCAGTCATGATGATCAGGGATGGTTTGGTCAGCTTGGTCTTGTCTCTACTTTTTGGGGATGATGTAGTTTATAGTGTCTTTAGACCATGACCTTCAGGGTAGAGCTGGGCGATATGATCAAAAATTTATATCACGGTATTTTCAACATTTTCACCGGTTTCACGGTATTTGACGGTATTTTTCTTTTCATCACAGCTCAGCTGATAATAAAATGTACAAACCCTGCTTATTGACTTTTTTCTTTTATTGTACCTCTGTCTGTTTCCCTCCTCTGTGTCTGTTCTCTGATTGGTTGGAGACAGTAGTCATGCATTTTGGTCCAGTCGTGAAGGAGGAGGGTTAAGAAAAGATTATGATCGGGTTTATTGTTTTATGTTATTTATTAAAGCTTATCAGCACGACTCACCTTGCACATTCAGCGACGGCGAAAACGGGATGTTTTTTTAAACGTCAGTCAATATAAGC
>NW_013952742.1:518881-520286 GCF_001266775.1 Austrofundulus limnaeus
GAATTTACATGCGGCTCAGCTGCAATCGGGTCCTGTCCGGTTCAACCCAGTGCAAGGAGCTTGCAGAAGCGTGTGCAGAAAATGCGAGATCGTGTAATAAATCTGGTGATAAATATGGAAGAAAATTATAGAAAAACATATTAAAGGTAAAGGTAAGACCATCTCCAAGCAGCTTGATGTTCCTGTGACAACAGTTGCATGTTATTCAGAAATTTAAGATCCATGCGACTGTAGGCAACCTCCCTGGATGTGGTTGCATGAGGAAAATTGATGACAGTAGAGTACAGTAGAGTAGTGGTTGGAGACAGTAGTCATGCATTTTGGTCCAGTCGTGAAGGAGGAGGGTTAAGAAAAGATTATGATCGGGTTTATTGTTTTATGTTATTTATTAAAGCTTATCAGCACGACTCACCTTGCACACCAGTCGATTCCAACTCCACTACGAACTACTTCCTGCAGGCTTTTCACAATAGAAGCACGTTAAGTCTCCATCAGCATAACGTCTCCATATTAACTAACCGCGTTAAATCTAACTGTGCACGTCACTGAAGAAGTGTTTACTACATTCAGCGACAGCGAAAACGGGATGGATTTTTAAATGTCAGTCAATATAAACAGCGGAATCACCACCTGCGGCTGCAACTAGCTGCTCCAAACATTAGCATGCTAACGCACATAGCGGTGCAGCAAGGAAAAATGTCCCCCGGGAAACAACAGTTCACTGGCGGCCAAGACTAAATGTTCCGCTATTTAAACCGGAATGTCCGGTATTCAAAAAATTCATATCATAACAAAAAATAAAAACTATTATTCGGTACAAAACGGTATACCACCCAGCACTACTTCAGGGTGCACTGGGGTGGTTAGAGGAGTGTGAAGCAGCTGGAATGAGGATCAGTTCATCTACCTCTGAGATTATGGTTCTAAATTGAAAAAAGACAGAATGTTTCTTTTCTTTGCCTCAAATAGATAAGTCCATGTGTCACAGAGTCTAGTATACATCTGCAGTGATGAGCTACTGCTTCTCATCGAAAAGAGTCCACTGAGGTGGTTTGGGCATCTGTGAAGGATGCCTCCTGGGTGTCATCTCTGAAGGTTTTTCTGGGCACATCCCACTGGTAGGGGACCCCATTGCAGACTCAGGACTCAGGGGAGGACTCCTCCAATGAGTCTCCTCCCCAGGAGGAGTTGGAGACTGTCACTAAGTGAAAGGGAGGACTGGGTTTCCCTCCTTCACCTGTTGCCCTCATGACCTGACCATGGATAAACAAAATGAAATGGATGGATGGATGGGTGGATGGATGTTGGATGGATGGATGGATGTTGGATGGATGATGGATGGATGGATGGATGTTGGATGGATGGATGGATGTTGGATGGATGTTGGATGGATGGATTGATGGAT
>NW_013952742.1:526004-545791 GCF_001266775.1 Austrofundulus limnaeus
CTCCACCCCCCAACAACCTGTTGCCATGAGTTACCATCACTTCCTGTCAATCACTGAGAGGGAAACAATGCTGCAATTGGTGTGCTGACGGACAGCGTCGTCATGACAACACAAAGACCTGCTGATGGCTCAATGCGGGGCGAGACCGAGATCTGGTCCCCAGCAGGTCCAGACCCGGCTGCCTTTATGGGTCTGTGTTGAGATTTAAGAGGATCATCGGCTTCTTTCAGCTGCTGCTAATGAGACTAATTAGACCAAACAAAACTGACAGAGAGTCTGACCTGCTTTTATTTTCTGATTTTATTTTCTGATATTATTTCATGATTGTTTTATTTTCTGATTTTTTAAATTGCTGATTCTATTCCAATTCTCGTTCACAAACATGACCTTGTATGGATGGATGACGGTTGGATGAGGCATGGATGGATGGATGTTGGATGGATGGATGGATGGTGGTTGGTAGACAACATAGTGTCCAGCAGGTAAAATTACAAACACTGTTTAATAGTTTAAAAAGAAAACGGAGGACTGAGACAGAGACAAGCAGACTAGAGGAGCAGGACTCACTGTAGATACAAGTGAAAATAAGGAGTTTTTATGTCCTGAGATTAGAGAGTGAATGTAGCTGAGACCATTACAGACAGATGTGTATGACCTGGTGGGGAACATGGAAGACAAAACTTAAACATAACAAAATAGTTAAAACTGGTGAATAACTAACCAAACAAAATAATGATGGGCTGAATACAAATGCACTGCACACTTTTCACATTTTTATTTGAAGTAAAAAGTAAACAATGTGTGATTTTTATTTCACTTCACTTATGCACTAGCCTGGTTAAAACCAGACCCTGTCCTTCACTTTGCTTCGTACAAGGGTCTGGACTTGATGCATAGAGAATTGATTCATGCAGGAGGCGTGGCCTCTGCTGAAGCATGTGTGTGTTGTCGCTGTGACGGAGGCTAAGCTAAGAAGCTAACTGGAAATAGCGTGTGCTGTAAACAACCCTACTGAGGAGAAATATACCGAGCTGAATGAGACGACTGTAAATGAGAGCTGCTGCTTTGTCAGACAAATTTATTTTAATTTGGAAACCTTATCAACACAGACTGGCTTCATTCACTTCCTCCACTGCTGTATGCTAAAATAAGTTGCAGACACTGTGCAGAACATCGACGTTCTGTTCTCTGATTGGCCCGGCTAAAAATCTGCCAGTGAAATCCTTGTCTATGGGAGAAGTCCCAGACGGAGAAGGGAAACTAGAATTGAGCGGAGCTGCGTAGGAAGGCAAGGGCCAGGCTAGTTATGCACTAAATTGTGTTCAAAATAAGAATCAAGATGTTATTGTAAATAAACTTTTATTGAAGCACTTATGGGTGTTCTCAATAGATCATTGATCAACTTCTCTCTTCAGTTGGCTTCATTTACATGAGTCAAAAACCAGTCAAGAAGTTTAATTGTCCATAAAGCATCACAGTCAGTTCCTTAATGTTATATTCTGTATTTTATTGACCTTACATTGATCAGTTACAGACTCATTTAAAGCATTTATTTTGAAAGGATTTCACCCAACTCTTGGAAAGACTTGATTTACTGATGCTTTAAGTATCAGTTGGAGGGAATATTTGGACACGTTTTACTAGGGAGTCACTAAAAAAAACGTATTAAAGGACAGAAACAAGAAGCCAATGAGGTGGCACAAATTACAAAACTCAAGCACTGGTGAGCACAGGTAACAAGGGTAACAAGGGGACAGGCTGCCATCTAGCAGGAGCTTTGGACAATGCAGCACTTAGTGTGTGAGCTGAGGAGATGGAGCAGCTGTGTTGACTGAGGGAGAGAAACTGAAGAAGACCAACAGTGACAAGAAACAGGAAAACATGAAAAGTAAATAAACTCAACCGTAACACATAACCAAAACACACAGACTATGATATTAAGGTTATTTAATATTAAACTAATGCTTTGAGGTTATTTTTAGAGGTAAATTGGTTTGGAAAATAATAAAGGAAAAACATTTTGGTTGAGGTCTAATCTTCAGCGGAAAGAAAATTAAAAATGTTTTCTTGTTACCACAAAGTAGAGAGAAAACAACTAATGAGTGTGAAAAGAGAGTCGAAACAAATCAAGTATAGTACGAGACATCTGTTTGTTATGTTTATGTTCAGCTTTAAGGTCATAATAGGATTTATGTAAGGAATCATCTAAATACACAAGGCCAATATGTTATTACAGAGCATACACAGCAGGTAAAATAAGTATTGAACACGTCACCATGTTTCTCAGTAAATATATTACTAGAGGTGCTAATGACATGAAATTTTCACCAGATGTTGGTAACAACCCAAGTGATCCATACATACAAAGAAATCAAACCATAAATGTCCAGAAATGAAGTTATTTGTAATAATGTGGAATGGCACAGGGAAAAAGTATTGAACACACTTACTGAAATTTATCTAATACTTTGTACAAAAGCCGTTGTTGTCAATGACAGCTTCAAGACGCCTCCTGTATGGAGAAACTAGTGGCATGCATTGCTCAGGTGTGATTTTGGCCCATTCTTCCACACAAACAGTCTTCAAATCTTGAAGKTTTCGTGGACCTCTTCTATGAACTCTGATCTTTAGTTCTTTCCATAGATTTTCTGTTGGATTCAGGTCAGGTGATTGGCTGGGCCATTCCAGCAGCTTTAGTTTCTTTCTCTGAAACCAACTGAGAGTTTCCTTGACTTTGTGTTTGGGCTCATTGTCTTGCTGAAATGTCCAGCCACGTTTCATGTTCATCATCCTGGTAGATGGAAGCAGATTTTTATCAAGAATGTCTCTGTACATTTTTCCACTCATCCTTCCTTCAATTATTTGAAGTTTGCCAGTACCATATGCTGAAAAACAGCCCCACACCATGATGTTCCCACCTCCAAACTTCACTGTTGGTATGGTGTTTTTGGGCTGATGTGCAGTGCCATTTGACCTCCAAACATGATGTGTATTCTGGCATCCAAACAGTTCAATGTTGGTCTCATCTGACCAGACTATATTCTCCCAGTATTACACAGGCTTGTTTAAATGTTGAGCAGCAAACTTTAAAGGAGCTTCAACATGCTGTTTCTTCAGCAGTGGAGTCTTGCGTGGTGAGCGTGCATACAGGCCATGGTGGTTCAGTGCATTACTTATTGTTTTCTTTGAAACAATCGTACCTGCTAATTCCAGGTCTTTCTGAAGCTCTCCACAAGTGGTCCTTGGCTCTTGGACAACTCTTCTGATCATTCTTTTCACTCCTCTGTCAGAAATCTTGTGAGGAGCACCTGGTCGTGGTCGGTTTATGGTGAAATGATGTTCTTTCCACTTCTGAATTATGGCCCCAACAGTGCTCACTGGAACCTTCAGAAGTTTAGACATTCTTCTGTAACCGATGCCATCATTATGCTTTGCAACAATAAGGTTGTGAAGGTCTTGAGAGAGCTCTTTACTTTTACCCATCATCAGATGGTTCTTGTGTGATACCTGGCCATCATTTGGGACTGAACCAGCTGATATTAACTTGCACTGACAAGGGGCAGGCTTGTTTTCTAATTACTGAGAGAGTTCAGCTGGTGTCTTGGCTTTCCATGCCTTTTTACACCTCCCTTTGTTCATGTGTTCAATACTTTTTCCCTGTGCCATTCCACATTATTACAAATAACTTCATTTCTGGACATTTATGGTTTGATTTCTTTGTATGTATGGATCACTTGGGTTGTTACCAACATCTGGTGAAAATTTCATGTCATTAGCACCTCTAGTAATATATTTACTGAGAAAAATGGTGACGTGTTCGATACTTATTTTACCTGCTGTAAGTGTAAGCTGTTTTTGGTCTTCATTTCACAGATGTTCAGATGTTCTAATCCGTCCCTGCAGTGTAAGCTGGTTATTGTCTGAGATCTCTGACTCTGTCTTTATCCTTTCAGTCTGTGACCCTGTCCTCGGTGATCATGGATCTATGGTGAGATTTATTATAGCTGCAACCATTTACTGAATGTTTGGATTTTAACCAGGCTTGAACGTGTCCCTGTCCATAATCTGCTAGATTAAAGCGGTCTTATTGTGTAAACGCTGATTCAGCGTTGACACCATGGTTTTCCTGTTTATTGTGTTGTACATGTTCTGCAGGTGAACTCATTCTGCAGACTTGGTGCTGTTTTATCCATCCATACATCAAACCTGCAGCTCATTCAGGACACGACAGCTCTAACTTTAAAATATCACATTTTATTGATAAAAAGTTTCACGCAACAAGATGTTTAACAATATTGTTCAGTTTTTATTTTTAGTTTCAGCATACAAGCTGTGTTTTTGTCCTTTTTTACTACTTCTTGTTTAGCTTTAAGCCAGATTTCTGCTTCTTTTAGCTTAGCTTTCTTTTTTTTATCCTCTGGCTGTTGATCTGCTACTTTCAGATTTTAACTTGCCTTTTTTAGCTTCTAGCTAGCATTTTGATTCTTTTAGCTTATAGCTAGCCTGTTGCTTTTTTAGCTAGCCTTTTATTATTAAAGGGATCTATGATTAGTTGTGACATTAGCCTTTATTTTATAAACATTTATTTTAACTGTAAAATAAAGACTGTAAAAATACTGTAGGATGTTTAGTTTTTATCATTTTCAAACTAAAAGTTTGAAAATATATTTTAACACGGATAGGACCATTTTATTTCCACACAAAGCATTCTGGGTAAATGATGACGTGGATAGGTCCTCGGTGCGAGGCTGCTAGCGAGCTATATCCACCCTGAAGGTTAATCTTGGACAATATCTGATGATCGACTCTTTTAAATGAAACCAGAGAGCGTTGACAGAGAGGAGAAGGTAGAAATGACTCAGCCTGGAACTGAAAATATGGATGGAGGACAACAGAGCTGCTTCATGGAAGAAGAACCTCAGCTTAGCCTGTTAGCTTTAGCGTTAGCTCAGCGCTACACATTCTCCTCATCACTGAGGTCCTCCATCCACATGACAGAGAGGGGAACACAAAAATGACTCAGCCTGGAACTGAAAATATGGATGGAGGACAACAGAGCTGCTTCATGGAAGAAGAACCTCAGCTTAGCCTGTTAGCTTTAGCGTTAGCCCAGATGCTATCACCATATATATGTATTAGCTCAGCGCTACACATTCTCCTCTCGTCACTGAGGTCCTCCATCCACATGACAGAGAGGGGAACACAAAAATGACTCAGCCTGGAACTGAAAATATGGATGGAGGACCTCAGTTTAGCTTGTTTGTCGCACTAGCACCGAGCTAATACATATAAGGCTCTCTTCCTGCTCCAGATACCAGGAAGTGTTTATTTATAAATGACATAGCAAAGTAAAAAATAACTTCACGAGTTCGGAGATTGAAGTCCTGCTTATATGTTATGTTTATAATGTGAAGTTGTTTGTTTCACAGTACGTTCCTCAGAACCTTTACCCGGTCTACAAGAACAAGGTGGTTCCTGTCGCCGACATTATCACTCCTAACCAGTTCGAAGCTGAGTGAGTGCAAAATAACCTTTTTATTATGTTTGTATTACTCTTGTTGGTCTAACAAGCTGCTTCAGAATTATTACAAAGTTTTATCTCATTACTTTTCAACAAAAAATACCTAATTTATAAGTATTTTTCACACACATTTACTTTTAGTTTTTTTTTTGAATATTTTAATGCCTCTTTATAGTTAAAAATGAACAATGTTTTTTAGACTGAGCTTATCTGAATAAAATGTGTTTTCATAAATGAATCTGTGTGTCAGGACATATAAATTATCTGGGTCCTCATGCATAAAGGATCGCACAGCTTTCACACTAAAAGTTGACGTACAAAAAATTTTAGAAAAGTGCACCGCACCAAAATATTCAGATGTATGAAACCATTCATACACATGTTCCTGCGCACCTTTCCTTTATACATCCCAATGAACGTGGAACTGAGCACTTAGACTCCTCCCCTGACACGCCTCCATTTATATCTGTAAAATAGATGTAAATGTGTCCAGTGTGTGAGATTCTCCTCAGATTGTCCTCTCTGTGGGATAGGGTTGGGCATAATCGTATCGTGTGCAATTAATCGTCAGAAAAACATTAATTGATTACTTTTGGGCACTTGATGATTAATACGATTAATGCCAGCAGGCAGACTGACTGGGGATTACTCCGGTCAGTCCACTCGGTGCTCCTCTACACTTCAAATATGACGAACATTAAAAATAATGTTCTGTAATCTATTTATCTATCAACACAATTTAAAATATGATGTACAGCCTGAAGTCTGTAATTTTCACACAATTTGGAACAATTTTTTACAAAGAGCAAATATTTCCCACTAAACTGGTCATGTGACTACAAAATAAGGGTGTCCCGGGACTCCAGGGGATTAATCATCAAATTAATCGTTATCGGCTAAATACCACAATTAATCGTGATTAATTTTTTTTGCCAATATTGCTTAACCCTACTGTGGGATCAGAAATGATTTTTAGATGCAGGAAAATTATACATTAAATGGAGAATGAGTGAGAAAACTGTCTAAATAAGTAGTGGGGTGTCATTGTTTTATGTGGCGCATTCTCACAGGATAACCAAAGTCTGAGATTTTCCTGAAATGTACAGACATCTCCTGAATGTGATGTTGAAGGTTAGTTGGTCTATTTAGTTGATCACGGCATTGAAAAGACGTTTAAAAGAAATTAATAAATAATAAATTAAAAAAAACCAATAAACATCACGTTATCCACTTTTTCTGCTCTCCTTTCCTCCTGCGTTACAGCAGCGCTGTCATCGCCACGTACAGACCCCCACCCCACCCCCACGAGCGGGTACGAGTGGTAGCTTTCGGATTTTTAGCAAAAAATATATATTTGAGGCTCATTAGACGGTAAATGTTCAAAAGGGTTGACACATATGAACACCTTCCCAGCTGGTGAGGGTGCGCGCCTGGCACGAGAATCTACCCAAAGCACAGCTGCTGTGCTACAGCCACAACTCAACTCAGCATCAACCAAAAGTTTACACACAGAAAATATAATTATTCTTACCGTACTGTGGGCCACCATTTGCATCTGATTTTGCTCGCTCTCTTCAGCCTTTTTTGTGTAAATATATGCACACTTTCACGCAACGTTGGTTTTGATACATCACGACGTGGGCGTAGAACCTGGCACACGTAACTTTTTTATACGTACGCACCGTTTATACATGAGGGCCTTGGTGCTTATCATGTTCTATATTATTCTAATCAAAAACACAACAGATCCCAGCATGGGTCAGTGTTTAGTTGTGTCTCTAGTTCTTTCACACAGAACTCACAGTCAGACTTCAGCTGCTTTTAAACTATTAAATCTTTGTAGCAGATGTTTTGTTAGATGTTGTTGCTCTCCAGACAAACCCAGTTTGAAAATGTTTCTGGAAAACTGAACAGCCTTGTTGATGAACTCAGTAACATTTAAATCAAAGGTTGGAGCAGAGTTCCCTTTTTAGGCAATAAAATATTTAGTTGTGACTGGTTAGCTATAGACAAATATTACAGCAGTAATAAATGAAGGCTAATGACAGGTTTCAAAGTCATAAAAAGCAGCAAAAGGAATAAAATCCTACGTTCTATAAATACTTTTAAACTTGAAATATTCACTCCAAGTATCTCATTTAGGTCAAAACAGAAGCAGATCAACGAATAAATGTTGCAGCTCAAGCTGTTAATCTGTGGCTGTGCTTTTATTTTATCTGACACACTAACAGTGTGTTGTTTTTATCTCACTGTGATAGTCAGCACAAGTGACGTTAGACAAAACATCCCTGCTTTTACATCTGTAACCTGACAGATTATCACAGATTCAGGTAAACCTATTTTGCAAAGGGAACGTAAAAACAACTGTTAACTCCGGCTGCGTTCGGTGCATCGGTTGTTTTCGTTCTGGTTCAGAAACATCGAGGACGTGCAGCACGTTGTTGTCTTTTCTGTTTAGTTTTAAATTATTCGTTGTTTTTTTTTACAATTTCTGACGTTTTCTGAGCGTCTCTTCATCTTCTATATCTAAATATAAACATTAGCACACACACGTCAACAGTGTAACTGTTAGCGGGAGCGCTAATGTAGAGTTGTGTAACACAAATAATATTACAGCCGGACTGAAGTGCGCTGGTTATAACAGCATCTTTTTTTCACGAAGCCTCGAGGCAGATAATTTGCCTCGAGGCTTTTTAGTAATCATATTACTCGAGGAATCGTTTCAACCCTAGAATGTAATGACTTTAAACTAAATTCAATTTAAAAAACTGTGAAACAACAAAATGAAAAAAAAAGATCTTGATGGCAAAAGAGAGACATAAAAAGGGTCAACCAGAGTGAAAACAGTGTTTTAAATGTTTTCTTCTTTGTTTGTCTTTTAGATTACTGACAGGGAAAAACATCAGCACAGAGAAAGATGCAGTGGAGGTAACACTTCATCCTCTGCACTGATTGGGTGTTTATCCAGAAGGTCTTCAGACTTCAGTTGTGTTGTTGTGTCTGCAGGTGATGGACCTCCTCCATGCCATGGGTCCAGACACGGTGGTCATTACCTCCTCTGATCTGCCCCCCAGACTGGGAGACCGGTTCCTGGTGTCCCTGGGCAGCCAGCGTCATGGTAGGGGCTACATCCTGGATCAGAGGGTTTCTGACTCAGATTTAGGAGTTAGCATGTAGACAGACCAAAGGTAACAACTAGGACGTTTTATCTTTTCTCTACTGGTCAGTTCGTCCCGACGGCAGCAGGACGACAGAGAGAGTTCGAATAGAAGTACCTAAAGTGGACGCGGTCTTTGTAGGAACTGGAGATCTGTTCGCTGCCATGCTGCTGGCGTGGACACATCACTACCCTAACGACCTAAAGGTGCACAAACTGATGCATTGAAGACATCAGGTCAGAGAGCAGCTAATGACTTCCTCTGTGCTCCTCTGTTTTATCAGACAGCTTGTGAGAAGACGTTTTCAGTCATGCACCATGTTATCCAAAGGACCATATCTTATGCTCATGGTAAGATATTTATTACAATGTCTTAATCATCTTTTACAAAACAGCTCATCCAGTCATCTAATGCCTCAGTATTTATGAGAATTTCCACCAGTTCCACATCACAGTCTGTGTTTTTTCCTCCTGTCTCCTCAGAGTTAGCAGGTCCAGGTCGGAGGCCCAGTCCGCCCCAGCTGGAGCTGAGAATGGTTCAAAGTAAAGCTGACATAGAAGACCCTGCTATAGTAACGGAGGCCACGCTCATATCCTAACATTAACATGTCATAAGACTCATCCTAACCTTCACCCATAAACCTCTGCAACACCTCTTCACAAAGTCTCATGGCTGTAAACCTGTCTGTAACCTGCAGCGCCTCTTCTGACACATTCGTGTTGTAACCCCTCTTTCCTGTAGTTGACCTCTGAAAGTCCTTGGTGTCCTGACCCCTAGATCCAAACCCTGACCCTGTTTAGAACCAGAGCCTTGGATAGACTGAACACTTGGTCTGGAGGGACTTTTCTTTTCTTTTAAGCACTGATTATTTGATTCTAAAAGCACAAACCATATGAAAACCGACACAAGGTAACATTGTTCTGGTTTCACCTCTGCAGACATGTGGTACCGGGTTCTGACTGTGTTCAGACCCAACAGAGTCACTTAGAACTGATGCAGGATTTAATGTTTCCCTGCAACATAAAGACCCAGATCCTAAAAGGTCAATAAAAACAGAAAGCAATGATTTAAAAATCCCATAAACTCAGATTTGTTCACACAGAACACAGTAAACAGTGTTGACCAGATGTTTACACACACCTGTGTAAACATCTGGTCTCAACACTGTGTTGAGACCAGATGTTGAGACCAGATGTTTACACACACCTGTGGCTGTGGAGTTAGGGGGGTTGTCCTGTCCCGGGTGGGTTGCCTTTCCATTTGTCTCAGTCGTTGTGTCCTTGGACAAGACAGTTCGCTCGCCTTGCCTGCCGGTGGTGGTCAGAGGGTCCGGTGGCACCGGTGCATGGCAGCCCCACTAACGTCAGTGCACCCCAGAGCAGCTGTGGCTACAGTGTAGCTTAGCACCATCTGTGTGTGAATGGGTGAATGACTGTAAAGTGATTTGGAGTCTGTAGGGACTTGATGAAGTGCAATATGAGTTCAAGACAGTTACATATAAAATGACAGAAGCATTTTTTCTTGCTGTCTGACATTAAATCAGAACAAACCTTTCTGGTTTTCATAAACTCAGGCTTGTTTACATAAGACATAAATGTTGGTGTTTTTTCAGTGTTTATTGGTGCAAGTAAACAAAAAACAAACAAACAAACACCTGTTTACATGGAACCACTGCAGTAATGTGTCAGGCAGGGTCACCAGATGGGACATAGTGAACTGTTGTACTGTCCCTGATGATTGTATTCTGAGCCAAACTATCATGTGTTGAGTGCAGTGTTGGAAGATAAGGTGTGTGTTGTGTTTGGTAAAGATAGGCACAGAAAAGGGGGGGCAAAAAAAGTTTTGTTTTTATCTGGCAACCCTGAGATTGTATTTTCTTTGTTGTGAAAATGGACTGGAAAACCCTTTTATAGCACTCACTCACGCACTGATCATGCAGTGGTTGCATGGTCCCAGTTACATCTGAACTACCGTATTTATTCATGTATAAAACAATCTCATGTATAATACGACCCCCCCCCCCCTTTTTTTTTAGCTTAAAAAGCATAAAAAAATTTAATCCTCAAACTACCTCCAATTTCATACAGACTTCAAGATTTTTCATCCTTTGCAGTCTTTATACATATCAGTAAAATGATCATTGGACTGTTCATTTTATTTTAACAACATATGTACTAAAAGGTATTTTGACAACAAATATACTGTATATCAGCTGTAGCAGCATCATATGAATTCTGGCATTTTACATATAGTCCACCAGGAGGCGCCAACACAAAAGTCAGAGACTTCACATGAGATTTGGACCATCTTGTGGGGGAAAAGCAGATTACTTCCTACTCGTGAGCGCCCCCTCTGGTGGGGAAACTTTTCAGGGATACAAACTTTTTCAGAACACCGGTAGACGGCAGCCATTACAGACGAACATGTGTTTGTTGTTGTTCAAGGAGTGGCTCGGTCACATGCTAATGTCATTAGTTTGTTATCATTACTAAGGTGCAGGAATACTTTTTACCCCTTTTTTCACATCATGCCTCCTGCCTGGATCTGTTATTATCTCACTCTGCAGCACAGAGGAGTGTCAGAGGTGAGCTCGCTTCAACTGATTTTTATGACGTGGTCTCATTTCGGGACTCAGGCATTTTGTGAATGAAGCTGATATTTCAGTTAAAATACAGAAGTAAATATATTTATCCGAGTATAGTACTACCCCCCAACTTTATGGATGATTTTATGGTTTTAATTTTACTTGAATAAATACGGTAAATAAGCCAACAATCCTTCAGACCTAGAATGGTTTTTGGTTTTGCTCCTACAAGCTGCAAAGAGTAACACAAAAACACTCTGCTGTCAGTAATTTATTGTAAATGTTAATTAGAAGAAACTAATGCTATAGTCACCTGCACGCATTTCCACCTGTGGGGTACTTCTCACCCCTCCGCTGGGTGTTACCAAACAGCTTCACTCTGAGGTCTGCTTTCAAAAAGTGCCGGAGTCAGAAACTCTGATCACCAGTTACATTTAAATGAGCAGCTGGATCACAACAAAAATGTTATAGTTTCACTGAAAACCTGTTTCCTGTAAGCCAGGCCTTAGGATTCCCTACATTTTTTCAGTTTGCAGTCCTTTGAGCACGTGTCAAGCTGAAGGCATGCGGGCCAAATGTGGCCCACCACAGCTTTTATGTGACCCAAAGATGTATTATTGTTTTCAAATAAGTGTATTCTGCTTTAAAGCCAGCATTGACCATAAACCACATCTCCCATAATGCATGTGGACTGGTTTACCCACATGTTTTCATCCCACCACTAGGTGGAGCTGCACAGGTTTCAAAAGTAACCCCTAATTTACACTAGATGCAGTTCTGCTCTGCTCCGCAGAGGTCCGACCTCAGAGGTCATCGGCTCTGCAGGGTGCCGCTATCCGCCAAAATTAGATCCCATCCAATTTTTGTTGGAGCTGCTGCAGAGTTAATCTGCAGAGATCACATCGCACCAACAGGAATAGGAACAAGCACAACATCCATAATTTCAAAATAAAACACCAAAGGCGGAATAATTTTGTTGAAATCACAGCTATATTAATCAATATATGGATTTATTTACACACAAATGCTGTCAGAATGTATCGTTCTGTTTGGGGAGCAAACTTTATTTAAAAAAAAGTAAAGTTTTTAGTTTAAACGTGATGTTTAGGCCTACTGTGTTTCTTTGTGAATCCAGTGTGTGTTTATGAGGTTTGTAAATCATTGCATTCTGTTTTTATTTTACACAACATCTTAACTTCTTCAGAACTGAGGTTGTTTTTACGTAAACAAACAAAAATACTTGAATGGTTCCCAAGACTTCCCTCAGCTCCTCTGTTTGGACCTGAAGGATCAAGCTCAGTTTATCCTTGGCTCCGCCCACCACTAACGGACTCCTCCCTCGCTGTCTTACAGCAGTGATGTAATGGTGATCAAGCCCTGAAATAACCTAAAAACATAAATAAAAAAAGAACGCACAATGTATAGTTGATGTATAGATGTTGTACTATAGCTGTGTTGGACCATCTGTACGATACTGGACCTGTGTGTTGGACCACTGTGTTCATGCTTCTGTACTATAGACCACGTCACTCAGCACACATCTGGGCTGGTTGTGGCACAGCTGGAAACACTGGCTTCCGTCATTGTCAGTAACTGTCTAATAGTCGTAGTGTTTAGTCCTAATAAACATAAAGAAGAAACCGGGCCACGTGGGCCCAACAGGCTCCACAGTGCCAAAACCAACCCACAACAAGGCGGGAGGCTGCCGGCCCAGCTCAGACCCAGAACCTTACACCTGGAGGCTCTGTCACATCTGTGGACCAACTCTCTTTATAATTAACATTTGTCATCAGTTTTCTGTTTCACTGAACTGTTCTGGTAGGTGGGTTTTCTTCACGTTTGGGTCTCCTCACGCTCCACTGTGGGTTTCCTTCAAGCAGCAGAAGAAACCATCAGGAGGACTGGTGGTCCTGTGGACGGTTAAAGGGGCGACCCCTCACTGCTGCCTTCCACAGCAGACTTTAAACCAACCTGCTGTTGTGTTGTGAGCAGGTTGAACAGAGAATAACTCATGAGATGTCAGAGTGTGGGCTGTAAATGCTCCTCAGCTGCTACTGCACCAACCGTTAGCTCAGTCCCTGCTGGCTGACAGTCATTAGCTGTAGCAGGGGTTGGACTGACACCTACACAGTCTAATCTGCACAGTGGATCATGACTCATTCTAACACACAAACATCCGTTTTGCCTAAAACTTTAGCATTTAACCTGATTGTTAGCAAAATGTCTCATGGTCAGTTGGTCAACCTGATTCAAGCCACAACTGACTGACATGAGCTCAAATAAAATCAGCTCTAACTCAGTCAGTTGGACAGGTGTTGAGTTGGTGTGGTAGTAGCTGAGACTCCTAAATGATCTTAATTATCTCTGTCAAGGGCGAGGTAATGTTTTCAGTCGCGTATGTCTGTCTGTCTGTCTGTCTGTCTGTCTGTGGACAGCATTACTCAAAAACTTGTGGACAGATTGTCATGACATTTTTGCCACATGTGTGTACTGGGCCAAGGAACACACCTTTAAATTTTGGTGATGTTCCAGATCACGATGTGGATACAGGATTTTTTTTCTTTTAACACTCTGAGATCGGCAAAGCTGTGATGCTTTCACAGGGCTTCTGTAAAAAACAGTGAGCTGGATTGGACAGCACAGACTTCAAACTTTATAAAAGTTATGTTAAAACCAGATTTAATGATGAATAATTTTTACCATAATGTGCACATTTACAGAACGTTTTGTGACCAGGAAGTGTGTGACTGCTCCATGAAACCTATTTTTCCCATTTCCTCAAACACACCACATTTCTGAAACAACCAATCAAAACAGTTTGTCTCTACTAGGCTTGTAAACAGAGAGCTGCCGGGCCTCAAAGTTTGGAGACGGGGGGAGCCAGGAAGCACTTTATAAAGAGAGTCAAACCATTACAAACTCATACAAGGAGATAAAACAGACGTTTTACATGGTGAAATGTGACTGATGGAAACTTAGGAGCTTAATCCCACACCAGTTTGACCATGAATAACGTCAGGTGATGAGTTTGACTTTATTTTTCACATTGGACTCCACAGAGAAGAAATCCCGTGCATACTGCTGCTTAAATGTTCACTACGTCAGAACTTATTCAGCAAATGTGTTTCCATCTCTGCTTTTGCGCATTAACTCTTACAGGATGGAGGAATTGGTCTTGGTGGAGGTTTGCACTCTCCCAGTGCTTCCAGTTTAAAATGTTTTCATGCACGTCGGCTGATAGACGTTAATTGATGCGATGCAGATTTTATTCACAGTAAAGCTTAGATGTTCAAATAATTGGATTTCTAAGACATTCAGCAAGTAAAAAAAACTGAATGTGATGATAATAGTGCTGGTTTTATAAAATGTTTTTGTGACGTTTATTGCATTAAGTTGATTTTCTGAACAATGTGTTTTATTCCCACAGTAGAGTGTGATGACAACCAGGTGAAGAAATCCTGACAAATTGTGAATTATAGAAACAAACTTAATCTTGTTGCGGCTTTAAAGAAAACAGCCTGAGAGAAGCGGGCCTGAGCGGGCCTGAGCGGACCTGAGCGGGCGTTAGGTTCTGGGTTTGGTCTTGTTCTCTGTGCTGCTGTTGTTTCTGTATGAACCGTACTGTGAAACTGCCTTACAGGAAGATGATGAAACACTGCTGGTTGTGACGGAGGTGGAGGGGGGAAACACCAGTCCACTCAAACACAGCTGCTTTTTGACAACATGGTTATTTTTCATCTTTACTGGAAACAAACCTCTTCAGAAAGACGAAAAAGAAAAAAAAACATTTTTTTGGTACTTTTTCTGTGTTTTTGACTTGAAAACTTTAAAAAAGACTTGGTTAATACTCATTTCAACCAGCAGAGGGCAGTGTGCAACACTTTCATTCAATGGTTTAAAAAAACAAAATCATGTTAGGAAGAAATGTGCTGTGTGTAAAATATTTGTGTTTATTTTCTTTATCTCTTTAAAGTTATTTTAATAAACATGTTTGTCTGATGGAAACTAATAAGTTAAAAACTTCATGTTTATTCACAACTTTAGATAATAAATTATTTTCCCTGGACATCTACATGTTTTAAAAATAACATTTTGATTTCATGGTTTTAATTAATAATGTGTATAGAAAAAGAAACTGTAAGGAGATAATATCCTCAGAACCGTGTTAAGAAAATATTTTTTTCTCAAGTCATAAACACAAAAAAAGAATCTGTTTTCTCCTCTGGGCTTTATGGTTTTATTATTTTTCTTATTTATTTGGTTTAAATGATGAGAAACTTTTCAAAGTAATACAAACTAACAATAACACCCATTAAATTAAATTTTATTTAACTGTTTTCTACTGAAAGAGCATCAGGTGGTCCCTCACTGGTGGTCTCATTTCTATATTACCTGTTTTATGATGCACGGCTGTGTTCATCATGAGCATGATGTCATTTTAATTCTAAACTCTGTATAATTTATTTAAGTTTATTCCAGGGTGGGATAACTCTTCAACATATAATTCACTGGTTGTTGGAAACAAGATTTGGGTGCAGTGTAGAGTCAAATATATCCGTACACCTACAGTACCTGATATTAACAAGCTGAACCACAAGCTTCTGATATAAATCTGACTGATATTTTAATTTTGTTATTTTCTCCTTTTTTCTTGTCAGAACTGACAAATTGTTTAGGCATTTTGTTTAAATTGGTTGGTTTCATGGAACAGATCTCATAGTCCACAGGTTTTAACCAGGTTAAGATTGAAGCTTTGAGATACTAGAGTCTTAATGATGGCCCATTTTATCCAATCAGAAACAGGTTCTGATGTTTTATCCAATCAGAAACAGGCTCTGATGTTTTATCCAATCAGAAACAGGCTCTGATGTTTATCCAATCAGAAACAGGCTCTGATGTTTTATCCAATCAGAAACAGGCTCTGATGTTTTATCCAATCAGAAACAGGCTCTGATGTTTTATCCAATCAGAAACAGGCTCTGATGTTTTATCCAATCAGAAACAGGCTCTGATGTTAGGATCATGGTTCCTAGGTGAAGATGAAGAGTTTGATGGTAGTCCTCCTCCTTCAAACTCTGGTTGTTCCAGGACCTCAGCATGATGCTACCTCCACCATGCCCGACAGGTGGTTCAGTGTTCTGACGTCTGAAAGTCTCACCTCGACTCCTCCAGACAAACATCTTGTTTCTGTGGACAAACAGGACGATCTTTGTCTCGTCTGATCTGATCGTCAAACTACAGAAGACAGTGGTGTGGTCCATGTGGACAGCTGCAGGTTTCAGTCCAGCTTTCAGGTTTAGGAGCTTTTGTGGTCCTCTCAGTCCATAGGCACTGGTGGACAGAGACACTGGTGGACACAGACACTGGTGGACAGGGACACTGGTGGACACAGACACTGGTGGACAGGGACACTGGTGGACACAGACACTGGTGGACACAGACACTGGTGGACAGAGACACTGGTGGACACAGACACTGGTGGACAGGGACACTGGTGGACACAGACACTGGTGGACAGGGACACTGGTGGACACAGACACTGGTGGACAGGGACACTGGTGGACACAGACACTGGTGGACAGGGACACTGGTCCAGTCCATGGCAGGCTTGATCTTTGAGTTCTGTCCAACAGATTATTTCTGTGATGGTAAATTGAAACTACCAGCTGCTACCGTTGAGTTTTTATAAATGTTAATATATATTCTGGCCTGTTTGTATAATTTTGACCTTGTGGATTAAAGAAAATCCACAAAAAATAAATAAATAAAAAATTTCTGCCCTGACTTGTTTTGAAGCACCACTGAAGATGATGATGTTGAGTTGTTCCACCCTGGAGAACAACGTTCAGCTCATGATGTTTTTTAACTGCTTCTCTTCACTTTGATGTGATGACCTGTGGATTTAGTTTGTTTTTCCTGAAAAGTGCTGAACGAAGCGAAACATTTTCAGATGTTAAACTGTGGAAAATGGAAACTTCTCAATCAATGGGAATTTATTGGAGTTAACCGAAAATTTATTCAATTAAATTGTATTCAAAGAAAGAAATAATTCTGTTTTATCACAGGTAAAAACCATGTTTGACACTAAGTTTATGATGACTGATGATTTCTGTCACGGCTTGTTGTCATCCTTTTCTTACTTCACGTACACAACTCTGTGTTTCTAATAGAGGCTGTGGTCCCGCTCATCGTAGCAATAAATTCTGGTCCTTTCCCCAGCTGTATTTAAAATCCCTGTTAGTGATAATATATAAACTCCAGGTGTATTCCTGTTTATTCCCATAAAACTAAAATACCCATAAAAAGTTTCCATCTTTTAAAATGACTGGATCTTATTGTTACGAGGTTTAAAGAGATGAAATTCATGTTATTTTTTGCTCAGTCTAAGATAAAAACTGATCCTTTCAGTCGGGTTTAAATGCAGAAACTGTTTCAGATTTAAGGGACTTTTTTGCTTTTTGGGGGAAAAACATCATTAATTCATAAATCAGTCTGTATTGTTGCTTTAGTTGACTGATCATGTCAGGAATGTTTGATTTTAGGAAGAAAAGAGTTATGTAATCCTACCTGCATCAACACTTACTGACTGTAAATAGGATGTTAGTGTGAGGTGACTGCTTCATGCTTTCCTTCATTGTTTCCTTCATTGTTTCCTTCATTGTTTCCATTCTCACTGTGATTCTAATCTCTGCCACAAAGGAAAAGCACAGTTTCATGCAGGTGTTTGGGACTGTGGTCCTCTCCTCCTGATCAACGCTTTCAGCTCCATCGTCTCATTTTTTCTCGGTGGCCGAAACACAAAAACAAAACAAAAAGAAATGTACTAATCATTGTTTGGTAACTGTTTTTAGTGCTATGTTTTTGAAGCGTTCTGAGTATTTTCTAACATGTTACGAGAAAAGATTGTAGTGTACAAATTCACATTTATAAAATATATAAATATAGATATATATGAAAAATGTATGTTCTAATGCAATAAAGAGAATAAGAATTCTGAAAACTAGACTGAACTAAGAATTGTCTTTATTTACATGCCATCATACCTTTTTATCACCAACATTATGAGGTTTGTGTGCGTCTGACTGTTAAAATATGTCATTAAGCAGTGGATAGATAGATAGATGGATGGATGGATGGATGGATGGATGGATGGATGGATGGATGGATGGATGGATGGATAGATAGATAGATAGATAGATAGATAGATAGATAGATAGATAGATAGATAGATAGATAGATAGATAGATAGATAGATAGATATTAATGAAACTAAAAAAGTAATTAGATGTGTGTCCTTGGTTAACTTTGAGTCAACTCAGTTCAAGATGGCCGTCTCAGCTAATAAACTATAAAGAAAACAGACCCATCCATCCATCCATTTTCTTCCGCTTATCCGGAGTTGGGTCGCGGGGGCAGCGGCTTCAGAAGGGAGGCCCAGACCTCCCTTTCCCYAGCCACTTYTTCCAGCTCCTCTGGGGGAACTCCAAGGCATTCCCAGGCCAGCCAAGAGACGTAGTCTCTCCAGTGTGTCCTGGGTCTTCCTCGGGGCCTCTGAGGTGAAAACTCACTTCTTCTGGTCCAAAAGTGAACTGCCGTTGATCTCGGATAAAGAATGACTCTGGATTCAGGCTGRTTTKAACAGCAAGCAACTTTATTACTGCAGATCAAAAATACAGCCTAAGATCAAATTRTGGCCTTCAGCCAATTGATTTCTCCAGTACGAAAGTCGGAGAAAGAAAGGCCCCGAGGTGGGGGTGTACAGAGGTTTTCAAGCAACAGATGTACATAAATCACGGTGCACCTCAGACTTTGTCCTAAAATGGTGATGTGTGTGAAACTAGGAAGCTGAGTGGCTGATGAGACACAGATATGTGGCATTCCTGAGACAAACCCGAGAAAACCCCCACTCTTAGGACACTACACCTCCTCCCGGTGGGACGTGCCCGGAAAACCTCACCAGGGAGGCGTCCAGGAGGCATCCTTACCAGATGCCCGAGCTACCTCAACTGGCTCCTCTCGACGTGGAGGAGCAGCGGCTCTACTCTGAGTCCCTCCCGAATGATCGAGCTTCTCGCCCTGTCCGTAAGGGAGAGTCCAGCCACCCTGCGGAGGAAACCCATTTCGGCCGCTTGTATCCGGGACCTCGTTCTTTCGGTCATGCCCCAAAGCTCATGACCATAGATGAGGGAAGGGACGTAGATCGACCGGTAAATCGAGAGCTTCGCTTTTTGACTCCTTGGGCTGCCACCTTATCGTGGTGGAGGGGTTTGAGTGTCCCAATGGTCCTAGGAGCTATGCTGTCTGGGGCTTTATGTCCCTGATAGGGTCACCCAAGGCAGACAGGTCCTGGGTGAGGAACCAGACAAAGCGCAGCCCGAAGACCCCTTATGATGAACAATAACTTTGGATCTGACGTTTTCTCGCCCGGACGCGGGTCACCGGGGCCCCCCTCTGGAGCCAGGCCTGGAGGTGGGSCACGATGGCGAGCGCCTGGTGGCCGGGCTTTCACCCACGGAGCCCGGCC
>NW_013952742.1:547046-548481 GCF_001266775.1 Austrofundulus limnaeus
TTGTTGAATCTGACGTGACATGTTCGTACGAACCTTTTGTACGAACAAAAGTAAGAGAAATTTAGGAGAAGAATACGAACATGTTCTTGCATGAGGCCCAATGTGAGCAGTTCAGATTCACTTCCTGCTGGCACAAGATTGATCCCATACGTGTCACTTACTGGTTTACAGTGTCTTGAAAACATTCTGTCACAATTTGAGTTTTTCTGGTTTCTGTCTAACTGAACCACAAACATCAAAATATTTTATGTTATCGACTGACACAGAGCAGAGCATTAATGTGAAGTGGAAGGAAAACGATTCAGTGCTTCAGCTCATTTTAACAGAAAATATATTGAGTGTTTTATTTATTTGCAGCAGTGAGGGAGCTTCTGTCCACCACACAGCAGCTGAGGGAGCCTCGTGGAGCCTCCATGTTCTCAACAATGTGCCACTTGTTATTCTTCCCATCGTAGCGCTCCACTCTGGAGCACGGCTTCTTGTCTCCGTGGAAGCCTCCCGCCACGTACAGCTGGCCCTCCAACACCGCCACACCAAAGTTGATGCGGCGGTGCAGCATCGAAGCCACACTGTGCCAGGTTTGGGATGCAGGGTCATAAACAGAAACACCAGAGGTGTGCCTGTCACCGTTGTAGCCACCAATCTGTGGAAGTGGAAACAAAGGAATGATTTCTAAAACATTTAAAGCATCTTTTTAATGCAAATAGTTAAACGGCAGCTCTGCAGGTGTAATCAGTTCTGTCCTTACAACAAACAACCGGTTGTTGTAGGTGATGACCCCCGCCCCGATCCGATAGTTGTCCATGGGTGTGATCTGGGTCCACTGGTCCGTGTCCGGGTTGTAGAACTCAGCAGTGAATAAAGTTTCATTCGTCCCAAAGCCACCACAAACGTACACCTGGGAACAAACGCTCATAGATTAATTTTAACCACCACTTAATTTAACTTCACTCTGTCAGAACGACTGATTCTTCTTCTCTGCTGATTTTACAAACTAATTTATTTTCATCATAAATTCAGCTGTTTTTGACATTAAATGAGAACGACTGAAGATTTGACAACATTTTGGGAGCAAATGATGCAATAATTGAGGAATATTTGTTATTGCTGTAGGAATTCCCTCAGAATTAGTTAAAAACTGTTTGTGTTGATGTGTTTACAGATCTCCAGAATTTTGTTCTCAATGAAACTCAAACCAATCATTAGATGAACACTAACTGACAGTTAACTCCTGGAGTTAAGCTGGCTGCTACAGCTGGTTGAACTCAGTCATTTGAAGTATCTGGAGCTGTGCTTTGTGCCAGAAGCTGCAGTCATCCTCCACACAAACCACGGGCCTCATGTACAGCTGGTAAAATAAGTATTGAACACGTCACCATTTTTCTCAGTAAATATATTACTAGAGGTGCTAATGACATGAAATTTTCACCAGATG
>NW_013952742.1:551201-553026 GCF_001266775.1 Austrofundulus limnaeus
ACATCTGGTGAAAATTTCATGTCATTAGCTTCTCTAGTAATATATTTACTGAGAAAAATGTTGACGTGTTCAATACTTATTTTACCCGCTGTATCTCAGCCTCATGCGCCGCTGAAAATAACAGCACACACGCATACACACCAACACACCCACACACCTTTGCGAGTGGCAAACACATTTTTACACCCCACTATTACCCTTTTCTACCCCACTAGACAGTTTTCTCACTCATTCTCCATTTATAAAATAAATTTTCTGCATCTAAAAATCGTTTCTGAGGACAATCTGAGGATAATCTCACACGCTGGACACATTTACATCTATTTTACATATTTAAATGGAGGCGTGTCAGGGGAGGAGTCTAAGCGCTCAGTTCCACGTTCATTGGGATGTATAAAGGAAAGGTGCGCAGGAACTTGTGTGTGCACAGTTTTATTCATCTGAATATTTTGGTGCGGTGCACATTTCTAAATTTGTCCGTATTTCAACTTTTAGTGTGAAAGCTGCGCGTTGCTTTATGCACGAGGCCCCAGATCTTTGACTCGCTCCACCTACCCTCTCATGCAGCGTTGCTGACCCAGCGTCAGCCCTGGCCACGTTCATGGGTGAGATCAGAGTCCACTGGTTGGTGTCGGGGTCGAATCGTTCCGCAGACGAATGCGTCTGGAACTCGTCGCAGCCTCCCACGGCGTAAATGCGCCCACGCAGAGCCGCCACACTGGCCTGGCTCCGAGCCACGTGCATCGGGCCGACTTCCTGCCAGGTTTTGGTGGCGAGGTTGAACCTCTTCATGCTGCTGAAGTAGTGGTCACCATCAGAGCCTCCGATGTAGTAAATATTCCCACCCAGGTAGAGAGCACTGCAGAACTCAGGAAGGACCTTCTGAGTCTTGTACACGGTCACCCAGCTGTTGTTTCGGACGTTGTACAGCTCAATCTTATCTGTAGGAAGACTGTCCTCAATGCCTCCCACAGCCAGCAGGTACTGAGGAGGAAGACGGGTTCTGGTCAGCGGCTTCTCTGACTTGGACTCCCGAATGATCTTTATGTGACTGGTAAAGAGGTCCAGACACTGCAGGTTGTTCCTGACCAGTTTGTGTTTGCTCAGAGTGTCCAGCAGGTACTCGGAGGGCAGCAGGAGCAGACGGACCTGGAACAACAAAACAACTGACCTTACCTAAAGATGTCATCTGGAGCAGAGTATACCTGTAAGCCAGGCACTGTGATGACATTTTCAATTATTTTACAACTTTTTATCTGAAAGCCTCTATGCACTGATTCAAAACTGTTTAGTTTTTATAGTCAGACCACCCTTTCAGGATTTAAAGGTAGTTAAGTCCTCACACCATGAAAAGATTGCAGAGCCCCCAAGACGTAAAGCACACTAAAATTTATCAACAATTTTTCAAACCACAGCAGAAACAAACTAGATAAAACATTTAGATCGATTTTGAGATACGATACGATACGATACGATATGATGGGATACGATACGATACGATACGATACAAAACGATATGATACGATGCGATACGATACGATAGGATATGATACGATACAATAGGATACGATACGATAGGATACGATACGATACGATAGGATATGATACGATACAATAGGATACGATACGATAGGATACGATACGATACGATAGGATATGATACGATACGATACGATACGATACGATACGAAATGATACGATATGATATGATACGATACAATATGATAGGATAGGATAGGATACGAAAGGATACGATACAATAGGATAGGATATGATACGATACGATAGGATATGATACGATACGATACGATACGATACGATACGA
>NW_013952742.1:553461-555809 GCF_001266775.1 Austrofundulus limnaeus
AGCACAACAAAAAGTGTCCAGCAGATGGCAGACAAGATTCTTCTTAAAGGGCTGTAGTTTTGAAATGGACTTTATGTTTTGAGGAATGTCATTCCTCAAAACATTCAATGCAATTCAATACAACTAATCGGGGATCCCTTTAATGCTCATCCATGGTTTAAGAGATATTTTTCTAACAGATAGACACAAGTAAAACTTTATGGATCAATAACAATAAATATTAACCCGTCATGAGTGGGCTGACCTTAAGTATGAGCTGCAGCCACAGAGGATGACCCTGTGAACCTTGAAGTGCACGTCTCCTGCAGCGGTGAGGACAGCGTCGCAGAGCGTCCCCTCCTGCAGCAGCTCCATGAGGACTTTCTGTCTCTCGCTCATCACTCGCTCTGCTCTTCTCACAAGTATCTTTAGAAATATGAAGCTGCGAATGTCTCAGAACAACAGTTTCAGCTGCAGCAGGTTTGTCAAATTGTTTACGAGTGAAAAACAATTCCATTGTTTATTTACCATGACAACACTGAGATTTGATTTTATAGTATCTCTGCAAACACTTTCATCTGTCAACAAACAGATTTAAACTTTATGAAGTCACCTTTTCTCTGCTGTGATTTAAAACCTTGTTGGTATTTAAATATTTCAGACCTTCTAAACAGAACTGAACACTCCCTGACTTTAACTTCAGGGTTTTCCTGACTGTTTTAACAAGTTATTTATCTGTTTTTGTTTTGAAATGCCTCAGTTTTTACACTAATTGTTTTCCTGTCAGTGTTGTAGCTTGTTTTTGTGCTGAGTAATGAGTAAATGAACTGTAAATGTTTGAACAGTGGTGGGTTTTCTCTGCATCGTGACAACAGTGTTTCCTGTTTTACTGTCAGAGTTTAAAGTGTCTGTGATACGCCTATCCTTCGTGTACAAAAAGTCAAAGAAAACATCTTTATACTTAAGACAACTGGCATAGTACAGATCATTTTACCCATTTTGTCACATAAATGGCATATTTTCTTCTGAATTTAGCTCAGCCAAAGTGAAACAGGAAGTGACATCAAAGGGGAACTCATTAATAAAACAAACTCTGTTTTTTTGTTTATTAAAACAAAAGTTAAACTTTAAATCTTCTTCATCTCTCATTGATATATTTAAAATAATCTAAAAAACATCAGATTCTTCTCTACAGTCTGTTAGCTACTGTAGCAACGCTCTGTTTACATGCAGACATTCCCCTTTGACATCACTTCCTGTTTCTTCACGTGTGAATAAAGGCCCTTTAAACCCCCTGTTTTAGCTGAGGATCATGTGACTGAAAGGTTACACATCTATAAATATAAACTGTGGAAATGATCTAAATCTAACAGACAACTTGCACAGAGACCTGAGGTTCACCGTTTCATCCAAACACGTCAACATGAGGGAAACTGAGGAGAGCTCAGGGTTGAATCACCAAAACCTGTCAAAATAAAACAAGACATGTTTAAAATGTTAATAAGTTCAAAGTAGTTCAAATGTAAATTAAAATGGTGCGCATGAAAAATTCATAACCTCAGATTTTATTCATAAAGGATTCCAGTAAACATATTATGGAGTTAAATTAGTGACAGCTTACAGTGATACTGAAAAAGAGATCTGACATTGAAAAATGAAAAACTGAAAAGATTTTAGCATTATAACTTTAAAATGCCAAAATCTTTTCAATGTTTATTTTTTTACTGTTTCATTTTTCAATGTTTCATTTTTCAGTGTTTCGTTTTTCAGTGTCAAATCTCTTTTTCACTATCAGTGTCAGCTATCACTGGTTTAACTCCATAATACATTAAATGCTTGTTTATGTTTTGTAACCTTTTTTTTCAGAATAAAAGTTTATTTTATGGCAGCAACACATCTAGAAACAGCTGGAAGAGCATCCATCCATTATTTTATACCTGCTTCTTCCTTTCAGGGTCACTGGTGCCCACATCCAGAGGTCACTGGGTGTGGGGTCCACCTGGACAGGTCTCCAGTCCATCACAGGGACAAACAACCATTCACTGTCTGGGGACAGTTTAGAGTTATCATTTAACCTAACACTTGTGTTTTTGGTCTGTGGTAGGAAACTGGAGTACCTGGAGAAAACCCACACATGCACAGAGAGAACATGCAAACTCTACCCAGAAAGGTCCCAGGCTGGGATTCGATCCGACAACCATCTTGCTGAGAGGCATCAGCTCTACCAACTGAGCCACCATGATAAATCCAAGACTCTTACAAATAACTTCATTTCTGGACATTTATGGTTTGATTTCTTTGTATGTATGGATCACCCAAGTTACACACACACACACACACACACACACACACACACACACACACACACA
>NW_013952742.1:556610-560010 GCF_001266775.1 Austrofundulus limnaeus
AATCAGATAAACTTTGCAATGGTCTGTGACAAAAAAATATAATCCAAAACAATCAGATAAACTTTGCAATGGTCTGTGTTGTCAGCAAATCTTGTTCTGACTTTAATCATTCTGTCTGCAGATGAACAGCATGTCATGAAAACCTAGGTCATTAAAGGATGTCATGAATTACTTGCTTAAACATAAAAGTATTAGTTCTATTACAGAAAAAATCTTAGTAAACAAGAAATCACATTTTTGACAACAATTATACACTGACTGGCCAAAAAAAAAAGTGTCCACCTGGATTTTTTAAGGTCTGTGATGTGGGGTCTCTGCAGTTGGTCAGGTCTAGGTTCAGCTCAAAGAATGAGGTCAGCTGACCACCTGAATACACTGAATGACCAGGTTATTCTATCAATGATTGTTCCTTCCCTGATGGTACGGTCATATTCCAAGATGACAATGCCAGGATTCATGGGGCTCTTATTGTGAAAGAGTGGTTCAGGGAGCATGAGACATCATTTCCACACATGGATCGGCTCCACAGAGTCCACTAAGAACCTTTGGGATGTGCTGGAGAAGGTCAGACTTAGGGCTGGGCGATATGATCAAAATTTTATATCACGGTATTTTCAACATTTTCACCGGTTTCACTGTATTTGAAGGTATTTTTCTTTTCATCACAGCTCAGCTGATAATAAAATATACAAACCCTGCTCACACATGTCATCTTGTACAGATTGTCCGTAAATTATAAGGATTTTACATCATTTTGCAGGTATACGGACGTATAGAGTAATCTCACGGATTTTTTCAAAACCTGATTTTCAATTTTATCTAACATGTCAGAGCCTGTAGGATGATTTAAAAAACAATAAACAACAGAAGACAGCCATCTTTTAACCTGTTCTGCCGCTAGAAATAAGTTTTGAACTTTTTCCTCTCTCCTCTCCTCCTGCTGCTCAGCGGTTTTTCTTTTCCTGTACCTCTGTCTGTGTCTCTGTTTCCCTCCTCTGTGTCTGTTCTTCTCTGACTGGTGGTTGGAGACAGTAGTCATGCATTTTGGTCCAGTCGTGAAGGAGGAGGGTTAAGAAAAGATTATGATCGGGTTTATTGTTTTATGTTATTTATTAAAGCTTATCAGCATGACTCACCTTGCACACCAGTCAATTCCAACTCCACTACGAACTACTTCCTGCAGGCTTTTCACAATAAAACCATGTTAAGTCTCCATCAGCATAAAGTCTCCATATTAACTAACCTTGTTAAATCTAACTGTGCACGTCACTGAAGAGGTGTTTACTACATTCAGAGACGGTGAAAATGGGATGTTTTTTTAAACGTCAGTCAATATAAGCAGTGGAATCGCCACCTGCGGCTGCAACTAGCTGCTCCAAACATTAGCATGCTAACGCACGGTGCAGCAAGGAAAAATGTCCCCCGGGAAACAACAGTTCACTGGTGGCCACGACGAAACGTTCCGCTATTTAAACCGGAATGTCTGGTATTCAGAAAATTCATATCATAACAAAAATAAAAACCGGTGTTCGGTACAAAACGGTATACCGCCCAGCACTAGTCAGACTCTACCATCATCAATGAAAGATCTTGGTTAAAAATTAATGCAACACTGGATGAAATAAATCTTGTGACATTGTAGAAGCTTATCCAAACAATGTCACCGAGAATGTGTGCCGTAATCAAAGCTAAAGGCGGTCCAATGAAATATTAAGTGCGTGGCCTTTTTTGGTGGCTTTTCTAAACCTTCTCATCAAAATCCTTCCTAACCGTCTCTGTGTTACCATTTATTAATGTGGACACATCATCTCTGTTTAGGAAGAGTCAGACATGGTCACCTATCTTTCTTCTTTTGCTTGTCTCACACTTCTTGTGATTCTCTTTCCACTTTTTGACTTGACTTGTAAGCAGCACTGTGGATCTGTGCTCCACCATTTGTTTCAATTTTTTCCTCAGACAGTGTAGAGCTGTGTAAGGGAAGAGTTATTTATGCAAATAACTTATCTCACACTTCTCATAACTAAGCTATGAGAGAAAATTTTACCAAGGTTTCTTCTCATTACTTAATATTTGTCTGTGCAAAGTGAAGTGACACAATTAGGGAACTCAGACATGGTNATTCAAACCTTCTCAACCCTCGGATGAAGGACACAAGGTTAGAAACACTCAGTGTTCTGATCTTTTCAGGGTCCATAAAGGGGTCTCCAAGAATTCTTTTCCTTTGACCACTCAGAGCCRGGCAGTGGCCTAAGTAGTGCAAAGAGGTCTCTAATTCAATGCCACAGGCATCACACAGACTATTGTCATGGAGTCCCATCACCATTTTGTGGCGGTTGAGCAGATTGTGCCCAGTTAGGACTCCAACCAGTGTAGGGGGTCAGCTTAAGGTGGCATTAAGCCTTTCCTACATCTCTCATACATAAAGTATGAGGAAAGTTTTACCAAGGTATTTTCTCATTACTTTTAATATCTTGACTGTGCGAAGTGAAAAGTGACACAATAAGTGAACGTTCAGATGAGTTYAAGTTGATTCTTAAAAGACTATGCAATCATTTATTTACACAAATTGAACAGATCATCAATACACCTGATTGTGGTTATTCCTATAACAAGCTTCAAAGTTAAATGATATAAAACCTCGCGTCCGAATTTTAATTCACATCAAACTCAGATTACTTATATAGAACAGTAAAACGTCAGTTCTGATGTTACAGCCAAACAATTTTACTGGCACGTTCAGCTTAAGTTTTGGCAAATAAAGAACAAAAGAAAGGATGAAAGTAAAGTTAGTGTAATACTAAGTTTTACTTTATCAAGAGTGTAGTTCAACCGGATCAGCATGACCTTTCTGCCTTCAGATTCCACATGACACGTCACCCGGAACATGTCAGCTTTTACCTGGTGATGGCTTCTTAACCAAACCCTGGGTAGTCACTGCTTCACCTCCGATCAGTCAGGGAACATTTTAATCAGCCCGCTCACTGTTCCTCGGTGAAAAGGTGTTATTTCAGGTAACTTTTCGTCTGTTTCAAGCCAAGCCAGAAAGATTCAAGCTGTACATCCGGTGGTTCCTTTCAAAATGAAATCTCCCCTTGGGAGTAAAAAAACACACTTGGGAGGCTTGGAGCCTCGGGTGGGACATCCGGCTGTCGTGCCGCTGTCCCGGCCCTTAGATCTCCCTAATTGGCTTATGGGCAAGACCTAACGAGCCAAGCTGGCTTCTCCAGAGAGAAACTCAGCATTCCTTCCCAGTTTGGCATCCAGGAAGAAGTGTGTCCGTCACTCAAAGGCGTCTGTGTTAGTAATAGAAGCGGACRACTTTGGTTCCGCCCTCAGGCGTAAAGATGAGTCAGAGAAAAGAAGAAAGATAAGAGACTTGCCAGCCAAGCACCAGCTCAAG
>NW_013952742.1:562775-567380 GCF_001266775.1 Austrofundulus limnaeus
GAGTTCCTGTCTTCTCGTCAGGCCTGTACGAGGTCTGCCTCGAAGCAGTAAATCTTGTTTCTTCACTCGAGGTGACCCCTGCATACTCCCCTTTTGCAAGTCATCACCCCCAAATGGTGATTACTTGCAACGAAAATGGGCACCTCGAGATTGTTTGAACTTGTAGTAATCCAAAGGAAAGAATGGTATAATTCAAAGGGTAGTCCAAACTGAGAACTTACCGTAGCCAGAGTTCTTTTCAGTTCAGTTTTTTTTTCTTCAAGACGAACAGTAAATCAAAAGGGAATCGATTTTTTTGTGATCCCCATAATGTTTGTGAATAACTCCCATTGCGGCACAGCTTTAAATCCAAGGAACAACAGAGTCTGTAATCCACTGGAAGCAAAGAATTGTAATCGACCAAGGAAGAATTATAATACACAAGTGCAATTCCATATGATTGTTGTGGTTGATCTGGAGTCAACCAGTTTCTGGAACACCATGAAGAGTAGTTGATTTCAGGAACCCCCTTTTGCGAGTCACTCTCTGGAAGGTTGCCGTTGAAAGTGGACCTCCGGATCGAAGGTCGAGATCTCTTAGCAGGAGCCAGGAAGAGACCACTGGAACACCGTGAAGATGGGTACCACCAGGAGGAGAAGGTCGAGAGCGTTGAAGCCTTGTCGCCTTAGCCGAGTAGGTGGGCCATCGTGGAGAGTGGTTGTTGGGTTGTCTCCAGCTGGTGCTTTTCCGGTTGCTATGTGTTATGCATTTATGTGGTTTTAGGTTAACCTTAAGTTGGGATTTTACTTTTAGGCTAAACCTATGTGTCATGCATTTATGTGGTTTTAGGTTAACCTTAAGTTGGGATTTTACTTTAGGCTAAACCTATGTGTGCCTCTGTGGTTAGCTATCATGTTTCAGATAACCTACAGGTAATACTTAAAGGGTTTTTGCTTTAACTGAGGGGTAGATATAAGTGTCTCTATCTATTAGAGGCTAAAGAGGGCTACTGTAAGGAAGGCCTCAATTTCCACATTAATTACTTATTCCTCCAATCATAACTCAGTTAATTTAGACAGTGTCTACTTCTGTAGCTGTCATTAAAATGAGCGATTTTAGATTTTCAAATTTTGTTTCCCTTATCATTTTTGGAGTCGATGTCGAGACTAATTTTGAAGATTAGCTAGCACCCTCGATTGGTGTTGTTTCGAGCAGGGTCGATGTGAAGACAAAGGTGTGGACAATGTAGATTACGGAACCTAAGGTAGCATTAATCTACATTGCCCTGTAAATATGTGAGATTTATCAATCACGGCATTAGTTTGCGGGCGAGAGTTCCAGTCCTGGACTCTCTTTGTCCCTGTGTTGGAGCGAAGACATAGTACCAGACTTTTTCTCCCACCTGGAGTTATTCGTGAGAGGCTTTTTGGTCATAGTATGTTTTGCGTCCCTCTGTGGATTTTTCAAGGTTTCTTTGAGCAAAAGCAAAGGTGTTTTTTAGATGTTTCTACAAATCTTTCATGTACTGTTGTGTGGTGTAGGCTGTCACCATTGTGGTGTCACCAGGCTGGTACAAAAGATGTATGGGGAGTGTCATCTGTTGCCCAGTCATCATCTTGAAGGGAGAGATGTCTGTGGATTTGTGTGGAGTGGCCCTGATGGCCATGAGGACCACGGGGAGTTTCACATCCCAGTCCTTGTGGTTTGCGGCAACGTACTTCTTTAAAATACTTACCACAGTTCTGTTTGCTCTCTCTACTTGGCCTGATGCCTGTGGGTGGTAGCCAATATGGAAGTTGGCTTTAACGCCTAGCGTCTTCCACAGTTCTTGAATCACTTCAGCTGTAAAATGTGTCCNGTCAAACAGTTTCCGGAACACCATGAAGAGTAGTTGATTTCAGGAACCCCCCTTTTGCGAGTCGCTCTCTGGAAGGTTGCTGATGAAAGGGGACCTCCGGATCGAAGGTTGAGATCTCTTAGCAGGAGCCAGAAAGAGACCACTGGAACACCGTGAAGATAGGTACCACCAGGAGGAGAAGGTCGAGAGCGTTGAAGCCTGGTTACCTTAGCCGAGTAGGTGGGCCATTGTGGAGGGTGGTTGTTTGGTCGTCTCCAGCTGGTGCTTTTCAGGTTGCTATGTGTTATGCATTTATGTGGTTTTAGGTTAACCTTAAGTTGGGATTTTACTTTTAGGCTAAACCTATGTGTCGTGCATTTATGTGGTTTTAGGTTAACCTTAAGTTGGGATTTTACTTTAGGCTAAACCTATGTGTGCCTCTGTGGTTAGCTATCATGTTTCAGATAAGCTAAAGGTGATAGTTAAAGGGCTATGCTTTAACTAAGGGGTAGATATATGTGTCTATATCTATTAGAGACTAAAGAGGGCTTCTGTAAGGAGGGCCTCAATTTCCACATAAATTACTTACTCCTCCAATCATAACTCAGTTAATTTAGACAGTTTCTACTTCTGTAGCTGTCATTAACGAGCGATTTTAGATTTTCAAATTTTGTTTCCCTTATCATTTTTGGAGTCGATGTCGAGACTCATTTTAAAGATTAGCTAGCCCTCCGTTTGGTGTTGTTTCGAGCAGTGTCGAGGTAAAGACAAGGGTTTGGGCAATGTAGATTATGGTACCTAAGGTAGCATTAATCTACATTGCCTGGTAAACATATGAGATTTATCAATCACTGCATGTTGGCATAGTCAAATGTTGATATAAGACCTCCATTCATTAACAGCAATACAAAACCTCTGTTTCTTGGCTGTGGGTGCTCAGAACCAGTACAATGCTGTTCACCGTCCCACAGTGATGTTTTTCCCGTGTCGAACCGATTACTAACAATGAAAGATTTAGAACATACACACATCAACCAAGATAGTGGCTAAGCAATAAGGTGTTAAAATGTTTCAGCTCATTCTGCTGGTCAAGCCAAATAGAGTTTATTTAGCTGGTGVTATGACCTATTTGAAAATCTTTTAAGACTTAACTCTAGACTTATTGTTTCTAAGTTTTACAAGAGTTTCCACTTTTAGATCTGTTTTAAAGACCTATTTAACTTTTTAGGGTGTTTTTGATTGAAGGTTGTTTGATTTAGTGACGAGATCTTGATCTTTTGTTAGATTATCGAACGTCATGTAAGGTTTGATTTGGTTGCGATGGACCCATTTAGTGATTGGTTCTTTGTGTCCTTTGCTGATTTTGATCTGGTAGACAACTGAAGACAGGTTGTCTGTTGTCAGGTGGGGTCCAGTCCACCTGGGCATTAGTTTACGGGCAAGAGTTCCAGTCCTGGACTCTCTTTTACCCTGTGTTGGAGCGAACACATAGTACCAGACATTTTCTCCCACCTGGAGTTCTTTGTGAGAGGCTTTTTGGTCATAGTGTGTTTTGCGTCCCTCCGCGGACTTCTCYAGGTTTCTTTGAGCAAAAGCAAAGGTGTTTTTGAGATGTTTCTCCAAATCTTTCATATACTTGTGTGGTGTAGGCTGTCGCCATTGTGGTGTCACCAGATTGGTACAAAAGATGTATGGGGAGTGTCATCTGTCGTCCAGTCATCATCTCGAAGGGAGAGATGTCTGTGGATTTGTGTGGAGTGGCCCTAATGGCCATGAGGACAAGGGGGAGTTTCACATCCCAGTCCTTGTGGTTTGCGGCTACGTACTTCCTTAAAATACTTACCACAGTTCTGTRTGCTCTCTCTACTTGGCCTGATGCCTGTGGGTGGTAGCCAATATGGAAGTTGGCTTTAATGCCTAGCGTCTTCCACAGTTCTTGCATCATTTCAGCTGTGAAATGTGTCCCTCGATCTGAATGTACCCTAATGGGCAGTCCAAACCTTGAGAACACATGGTTCATTAACAACGTAGTGGTGTTTTGTGCTGTGTCGTTTGGAGCTGGTAGACATTCGACCCATTTTGTGAATGCGCAAGTCACGGTGAGAAAATATTTATTCCCTCTAGCAGATTTACTGATAGGTCCGACCCATTCGATCTGCAGGTCGGACCATGGGAATGTAATCCCTCTGTTCTGCAGTGGTGCCCTGTGAAGTGGTCTGCTTGGTTGGAACTGGCCGCACACCAGGCACCCTTCAACATAATCTTTTACATCCTTTTTCATCCCAGGCCAGTAGGCGATCTGTTTCAATGCCTTGAGAGTGGCCTTATGTCCCTTATGTCCTGCAGATGGAAGGTCATGTGCATGAACTAACATCACCCCCCTGAGGTCATGAGGAATCACGAACACAGGTGAAGATGTTTTCTCATGAGAATAAGTTAGGATGCCTTTGACTAGTTTTAGTTGTTTGCGTGACTGATAGAGCGATTTTAGGTCTGGATCGGAGTCCAGTGCCTCTTTTGATGGGGTATTTTTGTCTGGGTCAAAGTACAGTACCATGGAGTTGATAGCAGGATCTAACTCCGGTAGGTGTATGATGTCGGGGTCAGCCAGCATTGGTCGTACAGCGACTGTGTTTTCAGCTGGTTTAGCTGCAGCTTGTGTACGTGTAATAGCTGATACCTCGACAGTGGGCCAATTTGTTTGAGCTTTGACTAGCCAGGAGGGGTCAAAGGACCATGGGGTGCCGTCTACGGCTCCACTCTTGGCTAGTGAGTCTGCAAAGTCATTG
>NW_013952742.1:567489-568964 GCF_001266775.1 Austrofundulus limnaeus
TAGGTTCCAGATCAGTTCCAGGTTAATGACTCCTGTTGRAGTCAGAACCTGTTTACTGTTAGGGTCTGTTGGGAAGCGAAAAGATTTTTTCACCAGTTGTAGGCCTAAGTGTTTTTCAGCTAAGCTTTCATAGAAGACCTGGCTGATTGCAGATTTATCTGTCCAAAGGGAGAGGACAGGATCATCTGTGTGGGATCCTTGGATCTGTAGGCCTTTCACTACCTGTGGTAGGTAGTGTTCTGTGTTTGCTGACTGTGTCAACTCACAGAGGAAGGTGTCATTGTGTGTCAGAGTCGGGTTCACCACCCAATCTGCCAGTGCGCTGACTCTGTATAAGAGGTCTTGGCCAGCTAGGAATGGGATAGAGTCCACTAGTGACACATACACTGGGTGTATGAATGTCATCCAGATGAGCTGTATCTGTATCAATGATACAGTGGATATGATGGAGTTGTTCTCTGCAAAAGCATTTATCTCCACTGAGCATTGCTTTTGGATGAGATTTTTGTTAGCATGTTCAGCAGATGCACGCAGCTCCTCAAACAGTTTGCTTGACATGATTGTTATGTTCGACCCGGAGTCTAGGAGGGCTTCCACTGTGACTGCGTTCTCCAGTCTCAGTGTCAGATAAAACTTCTTTGCGCACCCTTTTGTGTTAAGGTCACAAAGAAAATGTGCGACCTCAGGCTGCCTACGCATTGTCTTGTTATGCTGGACAGTCTGTGTGTTCTCTCGGTCTGTTTGGACCGTCAACACAGTGTTGGTCGTGTTTGGGTCTTCCCCCTTTGTTTAAGGATGTGATTTCAGTGTCTGTGTTACACATGGAGTCAGTCCTTACCAAGTTGATACATTTTACATGAGGTTTTTTATTGTCATCATCATTGTCTTTCTTTTTGAAATCTTCATACTTGCGACGCAATTTTTCAAACTCTGCACTATAATATTTGAAATCTTTAGTGTAGTCAACCTTTTTAGACTTTTTGCCCTGTTCAGCACATTCTGAACGTGGTGAAGGAGGGTTAGATCCTTTGCGTGGTGGTCTGTTTTGAGGCCATCCATGATTGTTGGGTTAGCCTTGGTACCCGTTAGTCGGTTTGTTTTTAGGACCTGGACCCCACTGTTGAGGTCTGTGGTCACTTTTTTGGTTTTGATTGCCCCACCATGGTTTCCTGTTAGCACCTTTATTTTGAGTTTTGGTAGGTTGAAAGCTTTGTTTCTTTTAACTAGTTTAGGAGATGAAGGCTCTGGTCGAGCTCCCTCCAGCTCTAAATGAGAAGATGTGGTTTTGTTCACGTAGATTTCTGATTGTGTTTTTTGTATTTTTATTTTTTCAAACGCTGCAATCGCCCAGTCTTTTAGTTGTTGGATCTTATTGACACGCCAGTCTGCGAGTATGCTTAGTTGAGCACTTGTGTCTTTGTGAAGGTTCTGTATAAAGAGAAATTTAAAGCCTGGATCCTCGTCCATAAATGGTT
>NW_013952742.1:569377-571057 GCF_001266775.1 Austrofundulus limnaeus
TCATTAGGATGTTCGTTTCGACCTTGTTTTATGGGTTTGGCGGATGGGTAGCCAGGGGGTCCCGTATTGGGAGTGTATTCCCTTTCTAAGCTTTCACAAAGAAGTGTGTAGTTATTTTTTATTTCTTCTGGTTGGCGGTCGATGAAACTATTTACCTTTCTGCTTGAAGTTAGCCTGAGAAGGTAAGGTTTGTTCTCAATATTAGCATTTGGGTAGCTCTCAAGGTTGAAATCTATGTCCCGAAGGTAGGCCCTTGTGTCATATGAGCCTGTTGGGCTAGGATCGAAAGGTTTGATGTTTTTTGCTATTTTATCGAGTTCACTGTCAGAGGGAGGACGATGGTACGTTGATCTGCCCTCCTGTCCGCACTCTCCTTGTCCACCCTGTTGTGGTAGGCCTGTTCGATCCTCGGACACTAGGGGTGGGGGTGGGGGTAGAGGTAGGTCCCCCAGATCCTCTGTTGGGTCTCCCCGATCCTCTGATCCAGTGTGACTGATAGGTGGGAGTGTGCGCGGTGTGCTTGTAGCTTGGAGCCCATCTGTCTGTTTCTGCTGGCCATTGAACAGTGGTATGTGGCGCTCCAATGCTTTTGTGTATTCCTGAGTCTTTTTACAAAATTCTGCATGAGCATCTCGCTCCTGATGGAGAATTTCTCTTGTCTGTTTATTCTTTTCTTTTTCTTGTTGAAGCTCATTRTGGATCACTTGTAGTTCCAGATGTTTTAAGGAGGTAATGTGTATTTGGTTTTCGAGCTCACTTTTGGCTTGATTGAGTGCATATGTAGCACTATCTAAATCAGATTCAAGGCTTACTTTTTCTTGAACTTCTTTTAAAACTTTGTCGGAGTTTCGAGTTCTCCTCGCGTAACTGAGTTCCTCGGACTCAGTCGTTACAACGTGGGCTTCATCTGATCTTGTCTCTTTGGCTTCTCTTTCAGCTTGTAGCTGTTTATAAAGATGTCGCACGACCGAAGTTTTGCGACTCAGTCTCACTCTAAGTAAGCATGCCATTTTAGCTAAAAGTTCAGTGTTAGCTTTTGGCTTCTCTTTTCTCTCAACTTCCTCAGCAATTATTTTTAATTGCTCATTTAGCATATCAATATCCCTCCCTTCTGCCCACTGGAGATAACCTGGAGCCGTTGGCTTTGATAAAACCCCAACAGCTTGTAACACCCCGCAAACGACTACCCGCCTGCCCTGTGAGGGGGTTGAGGTTGTTTGGTCAGGGGTGATGTCCTGAGGCTGAGGTGATGTGGGTGATTTATTATCAGCCATGATTGGAAGTGATTGTTGAGTTTAGAGAGTTGTGTTTAGTGTTTTTGCAATTAAATTGTCAAAACTTTTATAGTAGTTAATTGAGAAGTTAAAAATAGCTTTTGGCTTCTTTAAATATTGTCTGCAAATGATTTTTTTTAGTTATTGGGAAGCATCGTGCTTTACCTGTGTAATTAAAGCTATTTACAAAACAAATATTTTGAAAACCAGCTAAATAATCTTAAACAATTTTACAAATAAAAGAGTTGAATTAATGTGCAAAATTGTTGATGAGACTGTAATAAAGCTGTTTGAATTAAAACCTTTTGTTCAATGTTATTTTTATTTTAACTTTGTAAAATATTTTGATGTGGTTTAAATCTAATTGTGTACAGCTCTGTGGAGTAGAACTGTATTTTGTTAAAAA
>NW_013952742.1:572158-575918 GCF_001266775.1 Austrofundulus limnaeus
ATAAATATAGGAGATTGTAGAAATAAACCCATTTTTATTGAAAATGGTTTTATTTAAATGCTTTAGAGTTAAGCTTTATTTTATTTTGGATAAACAGAGTTGATTAAACTTTGTTTTATTTTGATTTGAGAGCTGAAAAGTTTAAAAAAAGTGGGTAAAATGATTTTTTTAAAGCGTGTAGTTCCTTTTAAAAAACCAGCAGATGCCGACATTATCAAGAAAGACACTTCTAATTGATTTACCCAGCAGGATGGCAGCTAGATTTCAAAACGGCTTTTGACAAGCCTATCACAGAGCGTCTGATGCAGGAAYTCCCGCCTCCGCTGCACGCACTCCGGAAGAAAATGGCTGCCTGTTTTTTTATAGAGCAAGTCCCTCTTGCGTAGCGTTTCTGCATAGATGAAACAGCTTATGGAATGAAATTCACAGTATTTAAACAGAGTTTAAAAACACAGCGTTTCAAAAATCAACCAGCGTTAGTTTCTGACCACGCCAGCGATAAAAACAGCTTCTTCTTTTTTTTTAAGCTGACGAGGTGAAGACGGACGCGCCGCGCGTGCACGTTCCTCTGTTTACCTCTGTGTCTCAATCTGCCTTAGCAGCTCGGAGTCCGAACCTGCTAAAGTTTGCCTCTAAACACACACAGAGTTCTCTACTGTGGCTTAGGACAATTACAGGTTATCGGTCGCTTGTAGCTGACCGAAACGGCGCTTGGCCACAACACCTGGACGCCTCGTTCGAGTTTAATACGCCCCGGAAGTAGCTCGCAGCTATTTTCTCGTTAGCTCCGTTTTGACGCTACTTAACTCCTCACTTAATTCATATGKAATGAAATAGTGTAACACTTTGAGTGGCCGACTCATAAAAGATGTTAGTGGAGTTTAAGTTATATTAAAATGTGTATTGTAGGAGCACGCGTACAAACACTAATATAACCAACCAGTTATAATTATTCACCTCACCGGTGTCAAAAACTGGCTCTTAGGGTCCTCAATAAATGTCAACAGACAAAAATGCATGCAAATAAATCATAAACTGCCGTCCACCGGACAGATTAGATTTAAAAATAGCATTCGCTATAATGAGAGAGAGAGAGAGAGAAAAGCGACTTTATCTAGGTGTGACGTCATAACCTTGAAAAGCCGTGAAAAGCTTATTTTTAAGCAGTTTTTAATGTTAAAGACGTATTTATAACTTCAGAATGACAGAAACACAACAAATCTGCAGCTTTTGCTATTATCTGACCGCCATAAAAGTCTTATTACAACACTTTATATTTTGCCAACATGAAAAAATAGTGTGTTTATTTTCAAAACGCACAGAAAATATTTTTTCATGACAAAAATTTTTAAATTATGGTTCCACCAGTTATGTAGGAAATAGGCTTATGTTAAAATAAGCCTTTCCGCATACTTCTCATAACAAAGTTATGAGGAAAGTTTTACCAAGGTATTTCTCATTACTTTTAAGATCTTGACTGTGCGAAGTGAAAAGTGACACAATAAGTGAACGTTCAGACGAGTTCAAGTTGATTCATAAAAGACTATGCAATCATTTATTAACACAAATTGAACAGATCATAAGTTACACTTGATTGTGGTTATTCCTATAACAAGCGTCAGAGTTAAATGAGGTAAAGCTCGCGTCCGAATTTTAATTCACATTAAACTCAGATTACTCATATGGAACAGTAAAACGTCAAGTTCTGATGTTAACAACCAAACAATTTTACTGACACTCTTTAGTTTAAGTTTTGGCAAATAAAGACAAAGAAAAGGATGAAAATAAGGTTAGTGTTTCACTACTCTTATTTTGTTAAGATGTGTCAACCGGATCAGCACGTCCTCTCTGCGCTGAGATCTCCACATGACACGTCACCCATAACACGACAGCGTTTACCTGTTGCTGGCTTCTTAACCACACCCTGGGCAGCCACTGTCTCACCTCCGATCAGTCAGGGAAGGTTTCGTTCGGCCCGCTCACTGTTCCTCGGAGAAAAGTGTTATTTTTAGGCAACTTTCTTCTGCTTCGATCTTNGGGGCTGGAGCAAGGGCAAGACAGGAGGAAGGAAACATGAACATGACAGAAACTAAAAATAAAAACACTTAACACAGACAAAAATCATAACAGAAAAGCACCTTTCAGGACACCCAAGGACACTTACAGCAGTAGGTACATCATAGAAGAATGTGTGAAAATACAGTTAGAGACAAGATGGAATGAGTTACAGAGCATTGTTTACAAATGAAGCTAAGATGGATATGCTAATCTAAAGAGATGTGTTTTCAAAGCAGACTTGAACACAGGAAGAGGGGTGGTGTTTCTTAGGTCAGGTGGTAGAGAGTTCCAGAGAAGAGGACCAGAACAGGTGAAGGCCCTGCTCCCTATGGTGGAGAGGTGGGCAGTGGGTACCTGGAGGTTTAAGGAAGAAGAAGTTCTGAGAGAGTGGGAGGGGATGGAGATGTGTAAGAGGTCGGACATGTAAGGAGGGGCAAGATGGTGGATAGATTTGAACGTGAGAAGAAGAATTTTGAAGACGATACGTGATTTGACCAGGAGCCAGTGGAGCTGCTGCAGGACTGGGGTTATGTGGTTATGGGAGGAGGTTTGGGTGATGAGACGTGCATCCGAGTTCTGTACCATCTGAAGCTTATGGAGGGATTTGCTGGGGAGGCCAAAGAGAAGAGAGTTACAGTGATCGATCTGTGAGGTCACAAGACAAGGAAGGCTGTGGTGCAGGGAGTGAGAGATGGACGGAGACGGTTGATATTTCTGAGGTGGAATGTTGAGCTACACAAGAAACCAGAACATCTGGGCCTCATGTATAAACGGTGCATACACATAAAAAAGTAGTGTGCTGTGAGAATGTGCGGCAGCCACGCAGTTTTTCAGTCGACAGTTTTAACTCACAAAGTCATGAATCTGACCTGAATCCACAGAAATATGACTCTGTTGTGTTTTCTGGATGTAAGGAGCGTCTGAACACAGTGTTAGATTTTTATTTTAGTTTGAGTTTTTATTTGTTTAAACTGAACGATCATAAAACTGAACCACAGGACTGAAAATCATTTAACCTCCGATAATAAAACAGATCAGTCTAAAAAAGATCAAAATGACCTCAGTCCAGTCTGTAAACTGTAAACTGTTTATATTGTTGTCACGTTGTTGTAACCACATGCAGAGCACAGGCCTGTGGAGCACACACAGCTGAGGAGAATAAAATGTGTGAATTGTCTAAGGAACATTTTAACTCCCACTGAGAAAAAATGTCAACTCAGCAGATTAATTTAGAACAGCTCAGCTGTGATGATTCCTCTGCTCTACAACATGCAGACAATAGATTTGTTGTTGTGTAAAGTTGTGTGTGATTTATGGATCAATGTCAGCTGTTCTTCAGGCTGATATCACCACAAGAAGAACTGAGGACAGTGTGTTTGTTTGTTTGTTTGTTTGTTTGTTTGTTTGTTTGTTTGTTTGTTTGTTTGTTTGTATCACACTGAACAAATTACAATCACATATTTTACTGTAGTTCTGAGCCGAGCCATGCAGCTGAGAGACTTCATGATTCTTAAATATAAATCACACTGCGGCAGAAACACTGCGACTCGTTTCTTCACATCAACTGTTTAATAAATATTTTTCTAAGTTCTACCAAAGTCACAAGTTTCTCTGTGTTTATAGTAATTTATTAAAGGCGTGTAAAGGTGGAAATATCTCTCAGTCTCATGCACCGTTGAAGACAGCAGCTTCACTCACACAC
>NW_013952742.1:577286-578207 GCF_001266775.1 Austrofundulus limnaeus
CCTGATATTACTCCCTTTAGTTTTGCAAGTGTTCCAGGTATGTATGCTTTAATTGTTTCTCCAACCAGTGTTGTCATCTTTACAATTTTTTTTTTGTTGTTGTTTGTTCTCTGCATGTATAAGTATTTTCTTATTATTCATGAGTCCGGCCAGTTTAATCCTCCCAATCTCTTTCTCGATGGCTTTTGTCAGTTTAATTGGATGAAACTGCCCCACTTCCTGTTTGAACTCAATCATAACTTTCCACTCTACTTCCTTGTTAGTCTGCACTTGTTGTGTTTGTTTTCTCTGACTCGTATTTATTTTTGTCTTTTTGCTAATATCTTCTCTTGATTCACTCTCTTCTGACCAGCTTCTCGCTCTCTCCTGTCTTTTCCTTATATTTCTTTTCATTCTAGATGATCTTGCCATCTCCCATTCCATTTCACCTCCACTATTTCCACCTGATGTGGAAGCCATTGAGAGTACATTCAAAGTACATTCAATGCACTGTTAATGCTACCGCCAACAAATTCAAGCCTACCGCCCTTGTCAAGTCTGCCACGTCAACAGCGTTCCGTCTCCCAGGTTCCAGCCTGCCAGAGGGAAAGACAGATCTTGCTTCTCCTGACACCAGACTGAGACAAGACAGGACTTAAATACACTGACAACTAATGGATGAACTGAAAACACCTGGTGAGAAACACGAGGGTGACAAATCAGACTAATAAGGAGCAGCTGGGCTGAGACACACTGGGGAGCATAGAAATACTAGGAAAACCAAGGTGAAAACTGACAAACCATAACATAACCTGTTCAAACAAGCATTAAAGCAGTTACGGGCGGTAAGTTACGGCCCACAGTTAGTGGGCGGCTGTGGCGGAGTGGTTAGGGGAGTCGTCCTGGAACCAGAAGGTCACTGGTTCGATCCCCCGTCCAGCC
>NW_013952742.1:579075-579907 GCF_001266775.1 Austrofundulus limnaeus
GCCCCAGGGCAGCTGTGGCTACAGTGTAGTTTACCATCATCAGTGTGTGAATGGGTGAATGTCTGTAAGTGTAAAGCGCTTTGGGGGTCCGGAGGGACCTGAAAAGCGCTCTATAAGTTCAGTACCATTTACCATTTACGAGTATGGCATGTTAATGCTTCTGCTTATCATCCGGAAAGCCAAGGTGTGTTGGAAAGGTTCCATCAGTCACTTAAATCATTACTATGTGATTATTGTTCAGAGTTAAGGTACTGTGGACCATCTGTCTATCTTTATGCAGCATGAGGCTTTGGGAGAAATCAGCTCGGGGGCAGCTTTGGATCCCATCTCTCAGTATGATGGCCGTAGCCACCGGGATTCCAAAGTAGGTTGCGTAGCATGGAGTGCACCACGCAGCCCCGAGGTATTCCCAAAGGTATGGGAACTCCTTCAAGCCTTTCCTGCAGTCTGCACAATGTTGTACCTGTCAGAGCACAGGGGTTAAGGAGGTTAGGAGTGGCCATAAAACATTTTACAACTTAAAGCGCCAGACGTAACAATAAGTTGTAACAAAATACAAAATCAAAAATCATAAAAATGTGTCTTTAAAGCAGCAAAAAGCAAAAATTTTAATAATCTTGAGGATGGGGGCAGTTATGGTAGAGAGAAGCATCGAAAGGTGGTAAATTAGGAGGATTAATCCAGCGATGGAGCGGTCGTGTTCTGCTGGGTGGAGTGGTGATCGGCACGTTTCTCGGAGGAAGAGGGGGTGGTTCGAGTGAGGCTTGTTCAGCTGAGACTGCTATAGGGAGGAGGGCAGCATAGGTCATGAACCAGGCAAGGATGGACAACT
>NW_013952742.1:579917-585526 GCF_001266775.1 Austrofundulus limnaeus
CGAGAAAAGCGTCACCGCCCCAGCTTCTCGCCTATTGGCCGAGGTCTAGTTTAAATTAGACCTCGGCCAATAGGCGAGAAAAGCGTCACCGCCCCAGCTTCTCGCCTATTGGCCGAGGTCTAGTTTAAATTAGACCTCGGCCAATAGGCGAGAAAAGCGTCACCGCCCCAGCTTCTCGCCTATTGGCCGAGGTCTAGTTTAAATTAGACCTCGGCCAATAGGCGAGAAAAGCGTCACCGCCCCAGCTTCTCGCCTATTGGCCGAGGTCTAGTTTAAATTAGATAGATAGAGCCAGAGATACAGCCAAGGGAGGATCCCTGGGTCTCGGTGAGTAGGTACTCTGCATGGATGAGTTAAAAGTTGGACTTACATCGGGTGTGGTAGGTAGCTGGGTAGAGGTCATGGTGCTGTAGTTGGTCCGCTTCTTGTGTCTTCATCCAAGTCCAGTGGGGTTGTTCCTCTTTTGTCTCAGCGCAGCCTGTTTTATAGGGAACCAGCGCCCTACTCAGGGGCGGAGTCTGTGTTCCCTCCTCCTCTTTTGATCTGCCCATTAGTTCGGGGGAGGTTCCTTTGGGATAATGTAGAACGTGGAGATAGCTTGTGGTCCGGCCCATTGCAACATTTGTTTTAATGCTGCGTCGACGACCTGTTCATGAGTGAAAAATTCTTGATCACCGCAGTACAAGTCTAGTGCCTCCCTTGGGGCTGCTCCAAGGATCTTCCTAGGCTGCTCAACAGTCAGGACGTGTCTCTCCCGAGATGGGTTCACCTCCAGTAATATTCTGAAGTTTCTGATCCTGTAGTTCGGGTCAGGGTGATAATGACTCTGTTGGATCGTGATGTGCATCGTCCTCTGTTGCTGAATGGGTTCAAGTGTTGTTCTGGCTTTGGGTCTTCCTATTTTATCTTGTACCGTTGCTCCTCCTCTGGGAGGGGAGGGGTTCATGACTCCTCCTCCTTTGGCCTCACTGTTGGTTTTGAAAAATGCCTCTTATTTCATAGTGAAATAATTCTTGATTGGCGGTGATTATTCTCATTGTTCCAGTCATCATTTTTAACAAATTTCTTCTAGACGACATCTGATATCTTTTACTGAACCAATAAGGACCAACCTGATAGTTCACAATTAGAGTCTCTTCAGGGTAGGTTGGATCATCTCTATTTTAATCTTCGGCACTTCTTGTCCCCATTGTCTCTTTCCCACAATAATCTTCATTATTTGGGCAGAGGTCAATTTTCCTAATTCATGAAATGTTCGCCAAGAAATTCATGCTGGCGATGCCAATCCACACTTGCCCAGTTATTCAAGGCCTGACAGAACAAATCCAGGAACTCTTCTCTTGTGCCCACTGAGGGGTAGACACGATAACGATAATCCTGGAGATTGCAATACTCAACTGTCAGAAGTTCTTCTCGGTGGGTTGGATCTACTTCCGCCGTCAACTTTATGCTCCCATAATCCCAGTCTGTAACTCCAATCTTAATATTCATAGCGGTTTTGTTGCGTTCGAAGAAAGCGATGGTAATACTGCGTACTGAGGCTGTGTGCTCTCAGCTTTAAGTTATTTTTTATTTTGGGGAAGGGGCTTATACTCACTCCTCCTTGGGGGCAGGGCTCTGAGACACAATTCTCTCAGAGCTAAGCATGCCAAAGCAGCAGTAATCAGGATACCAAGGACTGTCAAGCAGTATGGCCAAATTTTTTCCAACATTTTTATAGCACCTTCTTCGACTGCTTCTGCGCCTTCAGCTACAATGCCTATGGCCTCTTTTGCTAGGGACTTCACCTCTCTGAAAGCCGTTGTTTGGATTGTTTCATACCATGCACAGGTGTGTTTGTCTGAGTCTGGGCCACATTTCTTCCAAACTTCTTCTGGGTATTTACATGTAATATTATAGTAAATGTGGTTTGGGCCTACCCATTCGAATCCTTCCCTCTCAAGGCCCAGGCACAGCTTTCTTCTGAAAGCGTGACCTTCGGCTATTGCGATCATGGTGTCGGGGACTGAGGGGATAATTTCACCAGCAATACTCTTCTGCAGTCGCATATGTGGTCCCATAATGGCTTCTGTGCAATGGGCTAGGGCCATAGATCTATACCAGGCTCCTTTCGGTTGGCCTCTGATCAAAGACGAAAATGGATTTCTACCACTTATGCCCTTGTTTGTCCAAATGGTTGCCATCTTGTGGGACTTATAATTACCTTGATAGAAGCTTTCACAGTACCCTCGCCAATCAGGTAGTTCACTGCATGGTTCTCGAGCCAAACTCACAGTGCATGTTTGTCCACTGGAAGCACATTTCATTTTCCATGGTTTGGGGTGAACATACCTGTCTGGTCTGTAAATTGCTGATGACCAGATGTCATGCTCCTTTGAATACACTGTTGCAATGTATTGATACTTTACCCAATAGTTGTTAGACTGGGATAGGCAGGGGATCACCCAGTGTTTCATTTCTTCTCTCTGGAACCCCCACCATGTCCGGGTTTTATCTCTGCTGTGTCCTTCGATCCATCCTTGCAATAGCTCTTTGGTGCTGTTGTACCTGAGGATGCCTGTGCAGTCATATCTCCAGGTTGAAACAAAGGAGATGTCTACTTGCCACAGTTTACACCTAGGGGAGGTCCCATGTCCTTCCCATTTGGAGTCATTTAGGCTGAGAAAAATTCTTCTGGCAACACATTTGTCTATTTTGTCAAAATCTCCTTTGGGTACTGATTTTAGCTCTTGGACAGTGGGCAGTTTTTGGACATGCATGTGTGACTGGTAGGGGACCTTAAGTCCTCCATGGCCCCTGTGGGACCCTTCAGGGAAATCTCCTTCATAGTGAACTGCGTCCTTCTTGATCCATATCCATGGGAAGGTTTCGTTTAGCCAGTCTTCCTGCATTGCTCTGGTAGGACTGAAGACCGATCTCCAGCTAGTGTAATAGTAAGTTTGGAACCATAGTGGGCCTAGGGGCATATAATTCTGTCCAGCACATCTCACCCACGTGTTCCATATGCAGGGGTCGAGGCATGTGATATCCTGTAAACAAACCATCCCTATCTGGATCTCTCTAGGACTTCGGGTGATATGTTGGCTATGGTGAGGATGTACCTTCACTCCAGTCACATTGGTAGTGTAATTATTATAGGTTCCAATTGTTGCAGTATAATTATCAGTGAGGTTGTTGAATTTGGGTGTCTTCTTGTAGAGTGATGGGTGTTTCCTTTGGGGTCAAATTCTGGTCCTGTTTGTGACAGGAATCTTGTCACATTTGAGGTCATAATGTCCCCAAAATTCCCACCTTGGAAATATGGCTGAGCAGGATATAGGTTTGTGGGGTGCTGGAAACACAGCTTCATATTGCCAGTACCCTTGGTGCGCTAGGCCCAGAAGGGGCCTGCATCCCCAATTACAGTGCCATTCAGGTGGTTCTTCTTCTGGCTGTATCCAGTTACACCTTGTTGTTTTAGTCTCATGTTCTTCCAACACCGTAATCCACACGATGAATCCGTCTTTGGTTGCCAGTAGATTTGAGATTGTCCATCTATGGTCTGTCGTGAAGTTTTGTCGTGCCAATTCATCTGTCCAGGTATTCCAATTCATCAGGTTATTTTGCCATGCCTCATAACCCATCCTTTTTATCTTGTTCCAGTAATGAGTTTGATTCTCAGAAGTTTGGTTTGCGTCCCAGGGCATGAGGAGGTTGCGGGGGCTGGTGTTCCAGTAGGTCAAATTTCCATATTTTGTGTTGGCATGAAACACTCTGGCATGGGTGACTTTCCATGGTTGGTATCCTGCTTGATATAAAATTGACAAAATTAAAGCAATAGCAAGAAACAAAGCTAAAAGCCTTAAGCCAGTCTGCAGACATGGCTTCTTTTTACAGCTGCAGCCACAGCTGTTTTTGGGAAGGGGTTTTTTGGTGAGGTCGGTTTCTCCATCATTGTCCTCAGAGTCTTCCTGGGTCTGTGACATGTAGGCAATCCTCTCTATTTCCTTTCTGCTACAGTGTAGCTCACAGACAGGCCTTTTATCTTTATGATGGGGAGGAATGTTGACTCCTCTGGTGGGGTGTGTCTACAATCAGTCCTCCCTTTTCTTCAGGGCCCCACCCCCTCTCCTGGGATTATTGAGGTCAATCATCCCACAACCAATCCCAAGGAGAGAAAATGATGTCACAAGTCGAATGAGGGGGAAACCGTACGTCTCACTGAAATTTCTTTTAAATTGTCTCGCTCTTTACCCTGAGCAGCCGCGAGGGAACATGGGTCAGGGATCTGAGGAGCAACCCAGAGTGACGGCGAGGTGGTGGGACAGGAACCTCAGGGGGCGGGACAGGGGCCCCATGTGTATCAATCTCTTCACGATGATGCCCCAGAACAGTGATGTTGGCTCCAATGGAGTAAACTCCCTTGAGGGGGACAATCACCATTTGAGCTGCGACCTGCAGTTTACAGGTGGAGTCTGGGTGGATGGGAACCTGGGTTCTTTGAGCCACAGTCCCGGGGATATGCAGGATTCCTTGGCGATTCCACGCCTCAGAGGTGACCGTGTATGTAGCTACCTTCTGCTTGGGGCGAGCTCCCCTCGGACACCAAGCATCAATATTGGTGATGTAGTAGTATAGGTCAGACATTCTGACCCTCTCCTCACGAGGGATGGCCGGGAGTTCTGTTAGCGGGATAAATTGATTTTCGATCACCTCTTTAATAAGGGAGGCCCATGTAGTGAGCTCCCAGGGTCTCTCCCAACCGTCTTCATGTGCAGTTGCTTTTACATCATCTGGTCTTTCGTCAGTTTTATGGCCAAAGTCAGGGGTTCTCTATACACCCTGAAAACCAAAGGGTGCTCCTGCAGTCCCACTAAGGGTTTTCCTGCATGAACCCCAGCCGCTTGAAAGGGCCAAGATTTGTCAATAGTCTCGTTCAATAGGTCACAGCAGAGGTCCTCGGGTGCTTCAGTGTCTCCTTCTTCCTTGCCATCAGTGACAGGATCCAAGTGGGGTGCAGAGGGATCACATGAGAGTTCAGGGTACAGGAGAGGACTGAGGCCCAAGGAGGAAGCAATAGCGTCAGTGGTCTCATCCGGTGTCACATATCTGAGGGGGTAGAAAAGTCTCCATACCTGCCATCCCCAGGCCTCAGCTGCCTGGACCAGTGTTCCATGGCATGCTAAGGATGAACATGCAGGACACCATTCCAATTGGTACCCCTCCCATGAACAACCACATCCCTCGGGCAGCACTCCCTTCCGGTCGCACTGGACGGCAAGGGTGATTCTGGGCAGAGTGTCAACTCTGCAATTCCCACAGATGAAGGCTTCCAGCACCTTCACTGGGCTTCTCCTGACTCCAATGAGGTCAACGTTTGACCTGGGGGGGAGAGTGTTTTCTTGTGACCGGGTCCAACTCAGGCAGTCTTAAAATTTCCTGCCTGCAGGCAAACCACACATCCCCTATTACAGTGGTTCCATTCCACTGTTTCAGGATCCGGTGACAGATATCTGATTTTTGCATATTCTAGGGTCTTCAGGGCTCTGCCGACCCAAATGCCAAATGTGGTACTTCTCATAAATACCAATCCATTAATCATGGCCAGTCAAATGTAGGGCGATGGAGAG
>NW_013952742.1:587759-592539 GCF_001266775.1 Austrofundulus limnaeus
ACATGAGAGTTCAGGGTACAGGAGAGGACCGAGGCCCAAGGAGGAAGCAATTGCGTCAGTGGTCTCATCCGGTGTCACATACTTGAGAGGGTAGAAAATTCTCCGCACCTGCCATCCACGGACCTCAGCTGCTTGGACCAGTGTTCCATGGCATGCTAAGGATGAACATGCAGGACACCACTCCAATTGGTACCCATCCCATGAACAAACACATCCCTCGGGCAGTACTCCCTTCCGGTCCCACTGGATGACAAGGGTGATTCTGGGCAGTGTCGACCCTGCAGGTCCCACAGATGAAGGCTTCCAGCACCTTCACTGGGCTCCTTCTGACTCCCATGAGGTCAATATTTGACCTGGGGCGGAGAGTGGTTTCTTGTGACCGGGTCCAACCCAGGCGGTCTCAAAATTTCCTGCCTGCAGGCAAACCACACATCCCCTATTACAGTGGTTCCATTCCACTGTTTCAGGATCTGGTGACAGATATCCGATTTTTGCATATTCTAGGGTCTAACACTTTAATCACAGTGTCAACCTCGTCATACTTCGGCTTGACTGCACCCGTACTGGGTTGGTCTCTGGCTTTAAGCCACACCTTCTGTCCCACAGCGAATGGGCATGCCTCTAAGGGGGCTGGGTCCACCCCTGACTCCTCCCAGTTTCCTCAGTGATGAAGCGGCGCTGGTTTAGTTAGTCAGAAGGGGACGGCCTTCCTTCACGGTCCCGGTCGTTAAGGGCTCGGCCTATGTCGACCGACTTGAGGCTCCATTCTTTTGAGTTAGCATTTTTAGCTAGCCAGTTTTTGACCAAACCGATGGAATGTTCAGCAATGCCGTTAGCCTGTGGCGTGCATGGTGGTGAATACACTCTCATCACCACATATTGTTCACACCACCTGTTTACCTGCACATATTTGAAGTGCATTCCATTGTGGGTTCTTAGCTCTCTGGGAATGCCTAAGCAGGCACAAGTGTAATCTAACATGGAGACAACACTATTCCCGTTGGCTTTTCTGACAGGTCTCACCACCACGAAGCCAGACATTGAGTCTACAAGGACAATAAGATACTTTTCTCCTTTAGTCCCTGTGACCCCCATGGGTCCTGCAATGTCCATGCATATGGAGCCCCATGGGTTCGTGCTCTTAATGGTGAGGCCCTCAGTTCTTTTCCCTCTTCTTACTGCATTGTATTTCCCACATACTGTACCATGCAGCGTTTGAGTACTTGCTGAATCTGCTTCATAGGAACCCACAAGTTCTACTTCACCAGTCCTCTACGTGTGGGTAGCAGCCCAGCATGTCCGAGAGCCTCATGCATGGTCACCACTACGTCCGACACGTACTCTTTTGGAACCTCCTTTCCTTTAGGAGTTTCGTTCCATTTTCCTGCTCCAATCAAGACAATCTTTAGTTGTTGGACAAACCTGTCCACTTAGTCATTTCCTTCCCAGTACGATCCTTCTTTTGTGTGTGCTTTTTGGTACTCCATGTCTAAGTCGAGTTGTGTCCTTAACTCGGCTATTTTTTCCCAAAGTGCTTTGTGGGCAACAGTTTTTCCTCTGGCCGACTCAAATCCATTTTCGATCCAAATTGACGGGTCTTCTTTCAAAGCCTGTGCACAATAGTAACTGTCAGTCACTACTTTTGCGGCCTTGATTTTTCTTTTGGTGAGTTCCAGCAAGCCTTCAAAAACCGCCGTCACTTCTCCAGCTTGGGCGCTTCCACTCACTTTTCCTCTGGCTCTGTGTTGTTCTTTCCCATTTTGTGTCAAGATGTAACCCCATAATGCCGTTTCATCAGGGCCTTTCTGTGATCCATCCGTGAAGAGTACCCACTCGTAAGTTTTACCTTTAGGCTGAGCGGTAGTAGGTTTCTTTTGCTGTACTTGCGCCGGGCCTATTTCTACATCCGGTTCCAGCAAAATGTCTTCCCATCGGCCCCACCTGGTGTTAGTCGCTCTTGTGCTCTCGATAGTGCCCTTCCTCAGGTATTTGTGTACCCGACTTTGTGTTGTGACTTTGATGGGTTGACCTTGGGCCAGATCTTTTAGTGACCCCCAATATTTTGCTAACACTGCCAGCTCCTTCTCTTCTTGGGGGTATTTCTTCTCCACTGATGTCAACGTTGTGCTCCACAATGTGATTAGGCCTCCCTGATCGTTACTCACTTTGACCATGGCATCTTCGTTTTCACAGAATATTTCTGCCACCAGCCTAGAAGTCAAATTTCGGGGTTCAAGTCTGACAGCTTTCTGGATTTCTTCTTTCAGCTTGTAAAGATCGTCTTGGTTTTTGATTGTCCATGACCATGCTTTTCCCTTGCGGTCTTCTGTCGTAGCCTCTTTTTTCAGGCAAGCGTACAAAGGTTTTGCGTACTTCTGGTAGTTTGGTATGTGATCTCTCACATAATTGCACAGGCCTAAGATTTTCTGCAGATCATTTTCGCATCTGTGGGGTTGTATTTGTTGAATTTTCTCTCTATTACCGTCTGATAAGCCCAAGTCTGTGGTGACTTGAAACCCCAGGTAGTTAACTTTAAACTGGCCAAACTGGCATTTTGCCAGGTTTAGCTTGAGGCCTGCTGCAAAGATCCGTTTAACCACTTCTTCCAGACGTTTAAGGTGCTCTTCTTCAGTGTCATCTGCGATGAAAACGTCATCGATGTACACTGAAACTCCAACATCTTCAAGCATTTCCAGGACGGCTGATTGGAATACATTTGGTGAGTTTCTGTATCCCTGTGACAGTCTTTGCCACACATAGCTCTTTCCTTTGTGTGTGAAAGCTGTTTTGCCTTGTGATTCACGCGCCAACCTGAGAGAGAAAAACACGTTAGCCAGGTTGATGCAAGATTTGTATTTTTTTAACTGAGTGTTTTTAATGCTCCTTGGGGGTTGATGAGGTTGGCTCGATTTGCGACAGTTCTCTGGTTCAGGGTCTTGAAGTTGATCACCGGCCATCAGCCTCCTCCTGCCGATTCAGGTTTCTTCACAGCCTGAATTGGGCAATTTGTGAGGGGATTTTGCTCTTCTCTGATGATTCCCAGTGCATGCAGTTCTTTTACTATTTTGTCCATTTCTGCTACTGCATCGGGGTGGAGAGGGCACTGTTTTACAGGTGGGTGTACCCCTCCCACTATGTGATGGCAAAATTTTTTGCCCAAGTCTCCAAAGTCATTTTTGAAGCGAGCGATTCTGGCTGATTCAATTATTTGTTTTAATTTAATCTTTCCTTCTGGGGAAAAGTCACTTTCTTCCAACTTTTGTTTCATCACTTCAGGGACATCCACTGGTTTGTACCACATCGTGGTTTCTGAGGGGCTTACTTTTTCTGTTTTTAGTACTTCCATTTCCTTCCTTTCTGTCTTCTTAGCCTCCTCGGGGTCATTTAGGATCTTCAAGTCTTTGACTGTTACCAGATCATATGGTCCTTTTATCCATCTCACATTCTTCCAAATCCCATATGGCATTTCCTCTATTGCTCCATTAGCCACTCGAACATATAGGTACCCTTCAGTCTCTAGGTCTCTCCGGGTCATGGATACCTCTGCCCCTGTATCCACCTCGAAGAGGGTTCCATCTACTTTGGTGTAGATGTGATCCCCAATCCAGAAGGCGTTTTCCAGGGCAACCCGGGGTCCATCATTTGGGCGGCCCTGCGGCCACCTGTTCCCTGGCCTGACGGAGGGCATCTTTTTGTTCAGGCGTCAATTTGTTGTATTCTTCTGGGGGCAAGTAAGGGGCTCTTCTGGGGCCTTGGGCAGGCTGAGTTGCCGGACTTCCTCTTTCAGGTCCTTGCTGTCGTTGTGGCGAGGTCCTATGTTGCTGTCTCTGGTTGCTTGGCTGGTATTGCTGTCTGGGGCCTTTGTCCCTCTGCTGAGGGGTGGGTTGATGAAATTTACCTTGGGGATTGGCCGGCTACTTCAGGGCCGCTTTGGTGGGGACTTTTGGTGGCTTCGGGGTTGATTCCTTCTTTCTTCTTTCATCCCAATAGAGCAGTTCCAGGTCGTACTTCCTCACTGCTGCATCCATTTGTGCCACTGTGGTAGATGGGATGGGCATGGTGGCAAAGGTTATGTCACCCCTTCGCCCATTTGTCACCATCCTTAGGGCCTTTACATACCTGGTGGGGGCAATGTTTTGTTTCAGTTGATGCCAGATGGGGGTTAATTTTTGTCCTTGTTCCAGCCTGAGCCGAGCTCTATCAATGTGAGCGTCTTCATCATTTTTATCTTCAGGCATAAATTTTTCATAATAGTCCTGGGCCGAATCTTTCTTGTCGATGGGATGGCCTGTAATGTGACTCAGCCCCAGGCGTTTTGCAGCCTCACAGTCAGTGGAGTTCACGACGAGGGGCCAGACGTCCTTTAGATAGCTTTCCTTTCCCTCGCCTGCATCTGGTTCTCTCACCAGAGTTTTTTATTTTCTTATACTCACGGAACTCGTCTGCGTTGGTGCTCACTTCTTTAATTGATTTCCACTCCTGCCCTCCTGCTGAGTCCCTTTCACCTGGGGCCGTTACTGGCGGTGCTGGTTCGTCCGAGAGCATCCTATCCTCCTCTTCATACACCATGTCCCTCACGAACTTGTTTGCTGCTCTCCATCTTTTTCAGCATCACATCATGGGCAATGGCCACATATGCTTGCCTAAAGTTAGTTGTCAATCTTTTATGTGCAGCCAAGGTGCGATAAGACAGCATCAATATTATGTTAGCCCATTCCCCCACTGTGGCCTTTACCTTTATTTTCAGCTGTTCTTCCGTCTTTTCAGCCCACGCTGGGGG
>NW_013952742.1:594079-595923 GCF_001266775.1 Austrofundulus limnaeus
CTCCCGCCACAACTAAATAACAATAACCAAAAAATAATAATAAAGGGGTTCTCTTACTTTAAGGTATTATTATTGTTTTTGTTCCTTGCAGCACTGATAAATAAATCACTAACTAAGATCTTGAAATCCATTGTGGCTCCTCCCCCAGTTTACCCACTAGGACACTGATGGGTCTTGGAGAGGAGACGATGTCTCCCTCTTGGTTTGGAGGAGATGGGACAGACTTACAGCCACCTGGGGGTGACCGGTGCAGCTGAGTCTGACGTGCCTCCTCCGGGAGCCATCAGTCGGGAGCGTTGAGCTCGGCCTCCAGCTACCCTCCTTCCAGTAGTCGCTCCCTTCATGAACCCCGGCCTCTGGGTCAGCGTAGTAGCTCAGGACGCCTCCATCTGCCGGTCACTACTGTTTCTCTGGTAGCCGCTCCCTCGTAGGATGTGCACTTCTTATTGTGGCCGAGATGACATTTGGTGACCTGGACAGTAGGTCTCAAGGGAACTGTTAAAGGGGAGTTATCCTATCTCCCCAGGTTAATAACCATTAAAAATGAACTTATTAGTGATTTACTGTATGACCTCATTTTATTAACTCTTGGCTTCAAAGCAAACATACCCTTTAATATGATTTACCTTGTTGCTTTATAGTAACAAAACTCTCATGTAATCAGAGAAAAACCTTAAAGGACAACTTAAAAAATCAATGTCCAGTCATAAACTTGTCTTTAAGATGCTGTAAGCAGTTTAATAGGAATTTGCAAGAAATGTCACATTTGGTTATACAGATTAAGAATATTGATAGTAATTGATGGTGATAAAAATAAAATGCTCTAATGTGCTGAACTATCTTTCTAATTAGGTGGTGTGGCATTTTCTGTTAATTTGGAGACGGCAGGACAGGTTAGAGCAGTAGGTTTTACCCCCATGAGGTGCATCAGATTGTTGCCTGAAAAGAACTTCTCAGAGTTGGGCTGGGTCCAATTTGGTCTTCGGTCCTTAGACTCGCCGGAGAGGAATCTGTCAGCTTGCTCCAGATGATACGATCTTCAGATCTGCTTGCTCCTCTGCTCTCGATGTCCTGCTCCTTGCTGCTTCTTCTCCAGTCGATGACCACGAAGACCTAGACTGCTGGACTGCTTCGCCTTTTTATACTCTCTTCTGGGCTTGTTCGCCCCCCCTCCCCTCTGTGAAAGGGTGGGTACTTCCCACTATGTGTTTTTCTGTACTTTCCAGAATGAGGTAATTCTGCTGACTCACTGCTAGGGACTGCTAGGGACTTTTTCTGTGGTGAGTTAAAGCCCACACATCTGTTTTCCATTATCCCAGGAATGTGCCCTGTACTTCACCGTCCCAAAAACAGCACACACTCAACCTTCCTTCATCTTAAGACACACATTCACTCTTTCTATCCTATATCACCATTTTACTTTTGCAAACACAATAATCATCATAGTACATTAGTTAATCATTCACATTGCAATTCTTCTAGACAATTCTAGTGATGACTGGAGCGGTCGGGTCTCTTGACAGTGTTAAAAACGGGAGCAGCAGAATGAGGCAGAGAAGCTGTGAGCGCTGTGTGTGTGAAGTCCTCATAAGGATAGCAAGATGGATGTGTGTCTCTCCTTTTTTCTCTGTGTTGCTGTTTTTGCATCAAAAAAGCTGGGAACATAGTTATTTTATGTAACAAAATATATTAATCTTATTAATATACAAATAAAAACTGAATTTTAGCACTAGATAAAATAAATAATGAATTTATTTATTAATTTTTTAAAGAAAGGGCTGAAAGAAGAAATCCTGTGTGGCAGCACTTTATACAGCCTCTTCAGACAAGGCTTAGTTAATAAA
>NW_013952742.1:597548-598799 GCF_001266775.1 Austrofundulus limnaeus
TCCATATACAGTATATGACTTAATTTGTCTTGGTGGTTACAATAATACATAAATGTTTGGTCTGAATCCTAATTTGATGTAATTTTAATGAGGAATTTTTGATGTCCTTTTAAAGAGGAAACCTCAAATTTTATTTGAATATTGAGATTTCCCAGCTAAAAAAAACAACACTTTGCTAGCTCGCAAGGAAAATCTTAAAAATTTAAGGCGATTTTACTCAAAATAAGTTTTTTTGATGCTACTGTTCAAAATAGTGCTTCAAAATTTTGTTTTATGATTATATTTCAGACAGTTCTTTCAACTGATACATTGATAAGGCTTTTATTCATTATGTTTGGAAAAAATGCTATTTTTGTTAACATTTTAGTCAAAACACTATACTTGCCTATTTCTCCATACAGTACACCACTTTTGGACTTAATCCTCGTTTCGATGTGATGGGTCACATTTCATTCTACAAAAAAATCAGGATTTTTTACTGGGTTCTGTGTTCTTTTAAACTTTAATTTTTGTCATAAAAACATTTCACTGCAAGTTGAACTTTGTGTATGTGATAAATTTATTTGATTTGATTGCTCCCATTTTCATCTTCTGTTGCTGACATATTTTATGAAGGCAATGCATTCCACATACAGAAAAAGCTATTGAACATATATAATTTTGCATTTTAGGTAAAAATGATTTTTATCAAAACCATAAATGTAATTTGACACTTTTTTATTGTTTATCAGGGAGTAATAAAGTATACAAATTCTTACATTCAATGTTGTCAGTACATCGACACGTCACTTTCCAATTAGTGTTTTCTGGAGAAGGAAAAGTGGCTGAATTTGTGCTTTGCTAACACCATCTCTGAAGTCTTTTTGTGAAACATGATGGGGTGTGTTTGGGAGTACTTCTGTCATTGAAGCCCTAGAGTTAGAGTTGAAATGATGCTCTGCCTTGTGGCGTTTGAAATTTATCTGGCTTAGACGTTTGGGTTCCAGGTTCTTTGCTGTCCCACAGACCTGTGACATACAGCACAATATTAGTTACAGTTCCAAAGTAGAATGTGACTGATCATTTAATTATGATTTAAGTTRTGATTTGACATATGGAAATCAATAGGCTAATTGGTAATGAAAAGTCAAAACAATTACATTTTATTTGCTTTTTGTACATTTCAAACTAACAGTCAAGCACAAAAATCAATTAAAAAAATTTCACTTCTGTACAGTGAGTGTGAGTATATTGTAGTTGTTCAATTAAAAA
>NW_013952742.1:599952-603696 GCF_001266775.1 Austrofundulus limnaeus
TATATATATATATATATAAGCATATGTGTTTATGTATATGTGTATATGTGCATTGGTACATTACTATATATCATGTGTATATTGTGGGGTTTTGTTTGTTATCTTTTATTAACCCTGGTGTGCGGGGTCTGTGGGACCCCGCCCACATAAAAAAATAATTTAACCCTGGTGTGCGGGGTCTGTGGGACCCCGCCCACTTAAAAAAAATTAATGAATCACACCCCCCCGGGGGGTCCGATGGACCCCTAAAAGAAAAACAAAAACATAATTTTTTTCAACCCCGAACGACCATCTAACGCGTATGCTTGACTCCTTTTTTGTGTGTGGGGGGTGTAAAAAGTGAGGGATTTACGCAAAGGGGAAAAAAATCCCCCGGGAGACTGCAGCAGCCATGTCGGCGACACCACCGACCCATTGGCATTGGCGAGCCCGTTACGCCGACGCGGAGGCGCGTTCGTTCGTGTGCGTTTTATCCAGGGGTTCGCCTCAGCACGATTCCTTGAGCGACGACGGATCGTCCAGCGGGTGCAACGAGGAAGAAGCGGTCGCCGTAGTTTCAGAAGACGACGACGCGACGACGGGAGGGTCGTCCGACGACGACGACCCTCCTACTTATTCTCCGATGGGACGACAACGAGGGGGGGACGACGACGCGTGGCGAGCCGCCTCGGACCCGTCGCTGCCGCCGCCCTCCTCCTAGACGACGACGAGACGGGGTCCCACCGAGCTGGCCCTGGAGGCCCGAGAGAGCCCCGCGGCCACGTTTGCACTCTTTTTCACGCGCGCCATGGAGGAATCCATGACGTCGGCCACAAACAACGCGGCCGATGCGCCGCGCGGCAGACCCGTAGCGATGAGTCGTGAGGATCTCCGCGTGTACGTTTGCCTGCTGCTGCTGGCGGGCGTGTTCCTCTCGCGAGGCGAATCGTGCGAGAGCCTATGGCACCCGGAAACGGGCCGCAAGGTGTTCGGCGAGACCATGTCCCTCGGACGGTTCCGTGCATACTCGGCCGTGCTGCGTTTTGACGACCGCGAGACGAGGGAGGCTCGGCGCTCCACCGGGGACTGCCTCGCTCCCATCGGCGAGCTGTGGTACGCGTGGACCGAGAGGGTGCAGCTGGCGTACGTGCCCGGCGACGGCGTGACGGTCGACGAGAGGCTGGTTCCGTTCAAAGGCGAGTGAGAAACCGCCACCGTAAAGGCTCCTCCTCCTCTCTTTCGCTCTCTCACCCCATGACTCTCTCTGTTTGTGTGTTTTTCTCTTTTTCTCTCGCGCGCGCATGCAGGCAGGTGCGGTTTCCGACAGTACATGCCGTGCAAGCCCACGCGCTATGGACTCAAGCTGTGGGTGGCTTGCGATGCGCACTCGAGCTACACATGGCGCGTGCAAGCGTACACGGGCAAACGCGACACTGTCGAACGGAACCTGTCGGAGCGCGTGGTCTTGGACCTGACCGAGGGTCTGAGCGCGGGAACCCTCGTGACCACCGACAACTTTTTACCTCGCCGCGGCTGGCCGAGAGGCTGGCCCACGAACGCGGCGTGTACTAGCTGGGCACGATGCGAGCCAACCGCGCCCCGCGAGACCTGCTGCGAGCTCTTCTGCCGGACGACGCGACTCAGATGACCCGATTCGCGTTCAAACGTGACGTCTGCGTCGTGTCGTACGCGCCAAAGCCACGACGGGGAGGTAACAACAACAAGAAGAAAAAGAACGTGCTGCTGCTGACGACCTCGCCCGAGCTGATGCGGCTCCCGACTGCTCGCGACGACAACAAACTGCTCGCGCTGCAGCGCTACAATGCGACCAAAGGCAGCATCGAATACCTCGACAAGGTCACGGCCGCGTAAAGCGTGCGCAGGAGAACGCTCCGGTGGCCCATGGCGCTCTTCCACAACATCCTTGACGTGTCCGCATACAACGCGTTCGTGGTGTGGCGTGAACTGCGACCCGACTGGCTGCCGGGAAAACGCGACCGTCGCAGGCGGTTCATGGAACAGCTGGGGCTCGAGCTGACAGAGGCCGCGCGGCGCAAATGACGACGAGGAGGAGGGGACGAAGAAGAAGAAGAAGAACAACAACAAGAACAAGATCCTCCTCGTCGCGACGACGAGAGACGACGACGATGCAAGCAGTGCAGCGTGTGCCCTCGATCGAAAGATGTTAAAACGCGCGCGAGTTGCGAGTGTTGCGCTTCGCCGATATGCCTGGGCTGCGCCTCGTTACTCTGTCCCTCGTGCGCGCGAGCCGTATGAGCAGGACACGGCCTTATTTATATATTGTAATGTTTTTTCTTTTCCTTTTGAGAAAAAAAATAAACAACAACAACCCACCCCGAAAATCAGCCGCCGCAGATGCGCTGCGCTCTTCTCGATTCACACCCAGGGGTGTGCACGACAACGACAGGGAGATTGTGTTGTTTTCATATGATAAACAACAACCCACTCGAAAACCAACCAATAAACCACACAAACCATTTAAAAAAATATTCATCATTCATCATCAACCTCGCGCGGTACAGAAAAAAAAACCCAACCACCAACACCAAACAGACAAGGGACAAAAACACATTGGGATTTGTTTGTATACACGTCTTAAAATAAAAGAAAGCAACGGTAGACCGCACGTGTGTACGTGTGTGTCCTTTATGGGGTTTTCTTTCTTCACCGACGATCGACCGCCGAGAGTCTATCCAGAAGTGGCGACCGCGCCGCGGTGTCGGGGGCCTCCTCCCCGCACGCCCAGCACGCGCGCCCCCCTTCGTCTTGTTCTTCGGAGAACAGCAAACTGTCGCTCGATGTCGACACCGCCAGCAGCATGAGCCGCCCGCACACGGGGCAGTTGTCTTGCATTCGCGCGATCGCGGGCGGCTCAACTCTGCGCTGCTCCTCCTCCTCTTTCCTCAAGACTCGGAAGCGATCTCGGAGGCGTATCTGGTCGAGTTCCGTGAACGCGCTCGTTGAGTCTTCCGCAAACCTTTTTCCGCGGGACGACGATCCGCCGGCCGCCCCCTCTCGTCTTTGTTTCCGAGTCATCGTAACGTAGTTGCGGATGCTCTCCGATAAGCTCTTGTTGCGGTTCATCGTGCCCCACCTCTGTCGCGATGTGGTGGTGGTGGTGGTGTATGTTTGTTGCTGGTAACAGTGTGTTTTTCTCTCTAGCGCGAGCGTAAATATGTCATAGTCCGTTCGACGCGCACGTGTGGCACATGTTTCGCTTGCAAGGATCTTCTCGCGCGCAGCCTTCGATCGTGACGATCGCGTGGCTCCGACAGCCCGCGCAGTAAAATTCGTAGATACCGGGATAGACCAGATTCTGTTCTCACTCCCGGCGTTCTTTGGCCCGTGCAATTTGATCCGGTTTGATGCGTTTTGCGCACACGGCGCCCCTCCTCTCTTCTTGCGCAATCCTTCATTTCACTCGCTCCGCTTCCATCGTCTCGAATCGTGTGCCGCCATTGACGCTGCTCGGGGTTTAGAAAAATAATAGCGAACAAAGAACGTTTCGAACCGCTTTTATACATATGTGCGGCATGAGCGCGCGGACCTCGTCCGACCGACCGTGTGCGAATATTCGGTCGGTCGGAAAACAGTAAGAGAAAATCATGTGTAAACAACAATAATACAAACCAGATCGGTGGTGTGTGTTTTTTTGTTTTGTTTGTTTTTCCCTCGACGACAACCCTCTGCACGTGAGTTGAAAACTTCCGCAAGACCACCACCACCATATATACATATATATAT
>NW_013952742.1:604536-608557 GCF_001266775.1 Austrofundulus limnaeus
GCCGACAAATCTGCGGCAACTGTGTGATGCCATCATGTCAATATGGACCAAAATCTCTGAGGAATGCTTCCAGCACCTTGTTGAATCTATGGCACGAAGAATTGAGGCAGTTCTGAAGGCAAAAGGGGGTCCAACCCGTTACTAGCATGGTGTACCTAATAAAGTGGCCAGTGAGTGTAGATTTAACATATATATTTTACATTTACCATTAAATATGAGAAAAATGCACTAAATGTGAAGAAAGTGCACTGATTTTTTTCTTTGTTTCCAATTTACACTTGGTGCCCCAAACTAGAGCCAGCTTCTGTAGCTGAGGATCAGACCTCCAGGGTCCTCGCCTTCGTCCACTGCCCATTACACAATGCACTCAACCCCTAAGGCCCCTCCCACAGGTGGTGGGCCCATGGGAAAGGGTACCCACATCTTCTCTCCAGGCTGTGTGCCCAGCCAGGCTTCATGTCTCTACTGGCCTGGCCACCAGCTGCTCGCCAACATGCCCCACCTCCAGGCTTGTCTCCAGAGTGGGGCCCCGATGACCTGCGTCCGGGCGAGGGAACACTGAAACCATAGTTAAATTCATCATGAGAGGTCTTTGGGCTGCACTTTATCTGATCCCTCACATAGGACCCATTTGCCTTAGGTGACCCTACTGGGGGCATGAAGCCTCTGACAACACAACTCCTAGGACACTCAAACTTATCCACCACAATAACGTAGCAACCCAGGGAGAGGAGCTTAGAAAGTCATTAATTTTATTAAGAAAGAAATAAAAGTCACTTGATACAATATTTAATCGTGGTGTGAGCAATAAACAAAAACTTTTATTGTTAAAATCCTCCCAGAAACACTGTGATTGAGAGCTGCTGATCAGATCCTCTGCTGCTGAGTTGTCTTTGCTGTGCGCTGTTGAGATAAAYTTTAACTTACTTAAACGTGGTGGAAATTACTTAAAATGTGACTTGTGTTGTTTTGATTTTAATGCATGCATGACTAATTATTATTATGTCCAATAGGAAAGGTTTCTTCATTCCTGCATGTCCCAGCAGGGTTAAAGATTTTATTCCTCCCGGAATCATAGTATAAACCACGATATCCGGTTATTCTAATAAGCTGGCCCCCTCCGTGTTAAAGAGTTTAGATCAGCCACCTAAATGTTTAACGCCTGTGTTGTTTTTAAAATGATTCAAGTTATGGAGGTTTTGTGTTTTCACTGAGAGTATCCGCTGGGGTACAGAAAGTGAAATAATAGATTCTATTGTTTGATGCTGGTTGAGAAACCATGTGTCATTTTGTTGACGACAGTCTGAAAAACTATTTGTTGGTTTGAATTGTGGGGTGAAAACCCATGTCATGTTGTTTTACGTGCTTGTAAATGTGAGGATGTGTTGTCTGTTGTCTTGTGTTCTCCCCACATCTCCCTTGTATGTTCTCTCTGTGTCATTACTTCTCATCTCTCCTTAGTCTGTTTTCCTGTCATCAGTGGTGGGCAACGCTAATCCAAAAATTAGCTCCGCAATTTCTAAAGCGCTAATGAAAATATTTAGGTCTGCAACTTCAAAAGCACTTATGCTATAGAAAAACTAGCAGAAGCTAATTTTAAAGTGTAAGTTCAATTTGACACTTAGTAGCTGGCAATAATTCATGTAAAATATATGCACAACACTGCCAACTAGTGGTATACAAACCCTTTTACAGCTTAATCCTATAACTGCCAATTGCTGGGGATGTGATTTCCTGAAACAAACCTTTGGCTCCTGGTGTAAAAATTAAAACATTGTTGAGGATTGCTAGTTCAGCTGCTTTTTTGTCTTTTTCTTTTGTTTGTTGTAAAATTATCATTAAAGAAGTATCAATAAAGTAATTTTAAAACTGTTTATTGTAAAACTGAAGTGATGCATGTTGGGTACATGATGGATTTGATTTGTGATGGGAAACGAAAGCACGGGGTACAGGAAAATATCTTCATTCCAAAATAAGTGCTTGGATTTAAAAGTTTTCCATGTAGTTGCTCCAGTTGACCACTAGATGTCTGTCTTCATCAGCATAACATCTTTAAACCATTTCTGAATCTCTAAACCCATTGGCCGATTGCTTCAACCAATTACGTCAAGTATTGAGCTCCAGTGTTTGAACTTTTTTTTAAAAGGAGCTCAGATTGTAAAGTAAAATAAACCAATACATACAAAATTTTAGTATGGACATTAACTGTTTTAGCTGGGACAGGGAGTTCTAAACATTGGGTGTGTCCAAAACGGCAGGCCGGGTCCTCCGAAGGCCGAATTCGTCGGCCGCATACGTCACAGCGCCGCGACAAAGGCCGTCCATATATATAAATATATACTGTATATATAAATATATACTGTATATATATATATATTAATTCTGTATTTGTATTATTTTTGTGTATCATAAATAAGTTGTACAATTTGTAGGCCTGTAGCAGCCATTCAGTCACTGAAATTATCGATGMAAGTAGRTTGTAAACTAAACTAGATTATCACTAAAATAAGAATTACTTTACCTGGACATGACTATTTGTCAGTTTGAAATATAAAACACGTCTGCGATCGCGGTATCGCTGATAAAACTGCTGCAGTAGCTGCAGTTCTTCAAAAAATGTGGATCAAGATGAAGAAAAAACTAGCTTCAACCTCCATTGTTAAATCTTGAAGCGCGAACATGTTTGCCAGGTGACCACACTTATGCCGGGTAAGAAGGAATGAAAGCCGAAGGCTAGACCGTCCAAATTCACAGAGACTTTCTTCCGGTCTTTCCGGTCTACTAAGGACCCGGCCCACCTCGACGGGGTAGGCTGGGTACTTCGGAGGACCCGGCCTGCCGTTTTTGACACTCCCATTGCCTTCCTGCTACGTAAGCAGACACAAAGTATTGTGGGAAATAAGAGCCGTGGCCGAAAGCAACAGTCAGCAAGGATGGATACCTTTCCAATTAGTGTGTTTATCTGGGAGGGGTGCTGTTGGACAGATCACGTGTGCTGTGATTCATTGACGGCCATACCTTCTGCTTTTCAAGATAACGATGACTGGTAGATAATTAGATATTAGCGGTACTGCATTTTAATTTTAGAAAGCGTGAATAAATCTGCACATGAATTATAAAAATTTGTAAGACTGCTAAAGCGCAAACAAAAAATTTAGATCCGCAATTAGCGGATTTGCGCTTTAACAGGCTGGTGCCCACCACTGCCTGTCATTCTCCTTCAGTTTATCACTCACCTGACAGTAGTTTGTAATCAGTATCTTCTCCAGCTGTTGTTCATCTTCCCTCATCCTCTGTTTATTCTGGTTCAGTTCTCCACTACCTCGCTAGATCATTGTATGGATTTCCTTCTGTCTCATCTCCTAGTGTTAAGTTTTATTTTATTTTGCTGCCCTGTCAGCTTTTTGTTTTATTTTGTCAAATAAACATTTTTGGTTTTACTCATCATCCGTCCGACCTGGGTTCATTCCTGTGCTAAACACAACAGTGAAAGAGCAAAGGCGATACAGAGTGCAGATTTAATGTTTAAAGTTGAAAAACTTTGTGTGTGCTGTAACTCTATTTGCGCACACGTGGGCATGCCCGCGCACCTGTGCTGTTTGTAAATGAAGCCTTTTGCACTCCAGTTGTTGTTGCTTGCTAAAAGTTAGAGAGTCGTCACCATCTTGAACAGCATCAAGCTTATATGGAAGGAATTTCCTCCTAAGGCGGGACGTCCGACACTAGACTCCTTGAAAACGCCTTCGTTGTCTGCCGTGAAACAAAGTGCTTAGCCCCATCTACATGTCAAGTAAAGTTCCTACAACCAAGAACTTGCAATGATTCTCTTGTAACTTTGACAGCTTCTAAAACTTAATCACAAAAACCTTAAACCAGGTTAGATTAAATGGTCTATTTTTTAATGACATAGCTTTTAAAAACTTTTTCAAAGATTTTGTAAATATGAACTAATTCAAGAGCTTTCATCTTATTTAAATAGTATTTGACTATTAAATGCTTCTCTCTATTTAAACATTTATCT
>NW_013952742.1:614804-619447 GCF_001266775.1 Austrofundulus limnaeus
GATCTCTGCTTTCCACAGCTCAACAGCTCCTGCAGGAAGCCAACACTTCACTGGTCTAAAGCTGTGCTCCTGAACTCTGTGCTGTCCTTTATCTGTCTGATCACTGCAGCTCTCAACCTCTTCGTCATCATCTCAGTCTCCCATTTCAGGCAGAGAATAATTACAAAACAGAATATAGTTTATACAGTATGATATGATAGTAGAACTTATTAACACTGATTATTTTTTTCTTTATGAATAATTAATTTCTGTTTTTCTCCTTTCAGGCAACTCCACACACCCACTAACATCATCCTCTTGTCTTTGGCAGTTTCAGACTTCCTTGTTGGTGTTTTTGRTATGCCTTTAGAAATCTTTAGAAGTTCATCCTGTTGGTTACTTGGAGATATTATATGTGTTTTATTGTATTGTATCATGTGTCAAATTATTTCTACATCAGTAGGAAACATTGCTTTTGTATCAATTGATCGCTACATAGCTATTTGTGACCCTCTACATTATCCCACCAGAATCACTCTGGTAAAAGTCAAACGCTGTATTTGTCTGTGTTGGATTAGTGCTGCTTTCTGCAGCCTTTTTTACATGAAAGATGAGCTGATTCAACCTGGTTGGAGTAGGTCCTGCTTTGGGGAATGTAAAGTAGTAACAAACTATATCATGGGCACCTTTGACCTAATTGTGAACTTTATCTGTCCTGTTATTGTTATCATAGTTCTGTATATGAGAGTATTTGTGGTGGTTGTGTCTCAGGCTCGTGCTATGCGCTCTCACACCACAGCTGCTGCACTCCAGAAATCAGGTATTTTAAAAACAAAGAAATCTGAGTTCAAAGCAGCCAGGAATCTTGGTGTTCTTGTATTTGTGTTTTTATTATGTATTTGTCCATATTACTGTGTCTTTTTTGCTGTGAGTGATGAGCCAGATGCATCATCAAATGTTTATACAACATTTTTGTTCTATTTAAATTCCTGTATAAACCCTGTGATGTACACACTTTTTTACCCCTGGTTCAGAAAGTCTATCAAACTCATTGTCACTCTGCAGATACTGAGGCCCGGCTCARGTGAGACCAAAATACTCTAGCAGTTTACTAACCAAAAAGAAACTTGCACCAAGGAAATCGTTTTTTTTTCAATAACTAAATAAGTGAAAGAAGTGGTTAAATTTGATAATCAGAAGTGTAAAAAAACACTGAAAATAAGATTTCTGTGTCTTCTTTCACATTCATCACAATTATATAATAAGAAATGGTATTTGCTTTTCATGTTGCATTATTCACTCTTAGAAATTACACTTAGAAATATTAGAAACTGTATTTGTCACAACGCTTAAAATTTAGAGTTTTTAGTTACTATCTGTTTTGTCAAAAAATAATTACTGTTCAGCATGATAGTATTATGCCATACAGTTTTAGAATTCATTTAAAAAGAATGCAATGCCAAGTAAAAGAAGATAAGACAACCTAACGTGATTGAATTAGTTACATTTTCTTCCCCAAACATGTTAAACAGAAAGGTTTGCAATCTTGGTTTTTATAAAGTAAATTACAACAATGTCATTCAAAGGCATCTTGAATATACAATGTATTTTACATACTTCAATTCTATACCACAATCATGTTACCATTTTTATGAAAATGCTCTATATCAAGAATAAATTTGACTTTGCATCGAAGTCTTTCTAAACACCTTGAAATTGGCCTGTCTTTTTAACAGCCCTGTCACACTATGACGTTTTGGACAACTTATCCATTTTTTCCCAACACGCTGGCACACGCTGAGGAAGACAAAAAAAGGCATCAATTAGCACCTTCATTGGGACGTGATCATACCGTGTTCATAACGACTTGAACAGACATAAAACCTACAGGTAAATTATCCTTACCTTAAACATAATGTGTACAAGCTTATTATAACGTGTTTGGACTTCTGCAGCATGTTTGTGCAACATTGGTGGAGTTTCTGCAGAACCTCTGCGCAGTGTGATGGAGGAAAATGAGATGTCAACAGCATCACACAGTGACGCACAGCATCAGTTTATGAAAAAATCTACAACACGTAGATGAAAGTTAAGCATACTTTTAGGATGACTTACCAACACGTTAATATAAAAGGGCATACGTTGTCATACGGAGATCCCTCCACAGAATTTTGAACATGCTCAAAATTTCCACCGTATGTGGAATGGTTGGTGATCAGTTTTACGCACATTTCAGGTCATTTCCAGGTCTGTTCCAGATCTGTTATTTATGTTTACACATGCTACATGAAGGTTACTCATACGTGGACATTTGTTAGAAATAATTATGAAGCAGACACGTAACTTCTGTCAGTATGTGTGGGCGTGTCCTTCGACGACTGACAGACAGCTGTCAACATGTCGGGGAAGAAGTCCAAGAGCGGGGCTCATAAAAAAATTGTATCTATCAGACTAAGTTTTAAAATATAAAAAAGAATCAGCAGAGGGCAGAACAAAGCTGGTTGCTATTTTTAAACCAGCTGACAGAAAAGATGATCCACAGAAATATTCTCACGCTCCATGAAGACAAGGTGGGCGCAGACAAAGCTGGTGTAGGGGTCACCTCGAGTGAACAGTTAACTAAGAATGTTTATGCATTTGTTAAATCATGCCTGTCACAGGAAAAGTGGAATGACTTCTTTTCTTTCATCGTGCCTTAAAGATTTATAATGGTATAAAAAAAATCACAGAAAATCTGATTACAATGTTTTCATTGTGTTTTTATGTAAATCACTGTTTTTATTTTACTGTGAACACAGTAATATAATTGTGGATTTTCTATTGAGAAAATCTTTCATTTAAATGAACTAAAAGAATGGTTCAAAGCTGATTATAAACAGAAATGTTAGTTAATTATCATAAATATTTTGCAGTGATTTCTTTTAGAATCTATCAGAAAGAAGCTAAAGAGGTTATCATGATGTTGTTTTACAACCACAGAATTTAACATTGACTGGCGCCTGCCTGCTAAGTCTCTATCTTTCTTTTCTGACTCATCTCTAAGCCTGAGGGCGGAACCAAAGTCGTCCATTCTTATTACTAACCTGGACGGCTTTGAGAAACACACTCTTCTTCCTGATTCAAACCTAGGAAGACAGCTGTCGTTCTTTTTTTTTTTTAAATACATAAGGATGGCCTCCCTTCTCCCCTTATAGCCATCCCCTCCACACCATTATGTTTTTTTTTGTGAAGAGAAAATAGAGAGAGAGAAAAACAGAGAGAGAAGTAANGACTTCTCATCCTGCGCTTCACACCTGAGCTACCAGAGTTTGGTCTCTAAAACTTAATTTTTTTATTAAATATATGTTCAGCATGTTATCAAACATATCTGTCCAACTTTGTGTGAATGACTATATTCCTCTCTCCTCATGGTAGAGCGCTGACACGGGAGCCTTTTAAGTCTTTCTCTGAAAACCATTCTGTGACACAGCTGCTCTGGGATAAATGTAATTCAATAGATGATTACGTGAGCTGAAACCCTTTAACTAATCTGTTTCAATAAAACAGTGTTTTTAAAAAGAAATCAGTCAGTCTAGCAAATAAAACATTTGTAGTTTTAAGTTATTCTGTGCAAAACACATATTTGCTGCTTGGACTGGAGAGTGTGGAACGCTGGTTTAACCAAGGCCAGAAGGCTAAACTACTGGAGTTGTCCATCTGAGGAGCATGTGTAGTCTAATAGAAATTTAACCATGAAATGTTCAGTTTGAGATATTTATGACATATGCCCATGGGCCAACCCCTCGGCCACTGTTAATTTACAAAAATCTCTGTGGACTGAAGATTGTCATGACATCCTGAGACGTTGCCAACTGATAGAAGATGTTGGGTGATGTTAAGATGCCCTGATGCCTCTCCAGATAAACATGTGAAATGAGTTGAGAAAAATCTGAGCATCAAGCAACAACCTCCCCTGAAAATCAGAAAATTTTTATTGCACCCCTGTTTATAGACACTTTCAATAAAGTCCATTCATCTCAGTAATTCAGTTCACTTCATGAAACACAATACATAAATAAATTATATACAGACAGATGATGTTTCAAAGCTTTAACTTTTGTTTCTGCTACCCTAATGAAAATATTTTAAATAAGATTAGATTACATAAGACCTATAAAAATGCTATTCATACATAAATTTAGATTTAAATAAAGTATGTTTATTATATGCTTTAAAAGCTAATTTCAAAGGGTATTTTTAATTTGAATGCATGTTCAATTTGTTGAATATACAGAGAATTCTAAAATCCCAATTCTAAGATTATTGTGTAGTTATTAATATTTAAAATAAGTATGATGTAATTTTGATATTTGCAGGTTTGGCATCTTTGCCTTAGCTGATTTCAGCTCTTTGGAACCCCGAAAGCTGAGGTTCCATTTTAGTCAGCCGTGGTTAGTTCACTGGCTTCAGAGGCGGGTATGGAAACGATTCTTTCAGTGGCTGCTCTCTACCCTGGTAAAAACCAGACCCTTGTTCTTAGCTTTTGCTTTGTACAGAGGGTCTGGACACTTGGCGATTGCTTGCTGGAGGCGTGGCCTCTCGAAGTTTAAAAACAATTGGATCGGTTGGCCACGACATGTGTGCGCCTGCGGCAGCTCCTCTGTGTAGGAGGCTAAGCTAGGAAG
>NW_013952742.1:619550-624462 GCF_001266775.1 Austrofundulus limnaeus
TTGTGTGTGTGTGTGTGTGTTTGTGTGTGTGTGTGTGTGTGGTTGGGGGGGGGGAGTCAGCTGCAGATAACAGAGCAGGCAGGAGGGGGAGGACGAGGGAGAAGAGTGGTGAACTTATTTCTAACTTTATCTGACTTATTTAATTTTATTCATTCTTTTTATCATCCTGCAGGCTCTGAGAGAAAATTAATTTGAAGCTGAGTTTTTGATAAAAATTGTTAATTACTCGTTAATTTTAATTAAACGTCTGTAAACCTGCAAAATGAGGGAAAATCTGTGTCAGTTACAGACATTCTGTTCATGTAGCAGTTGTCAGCACCTGTCATCCTCTAGACTCACGACGCAGTGTGTCTGAACCAATCGCTTTTGTTAGCATTGATCAGCTGACTGATTTAAATACATCTTAACATTCATGAGGTACTTTGTATTGACTGTTTATGGTTGAGTGTGGGCGTGGAGAGGGTAGAACCTGAGGCGGGACCTTGTGCACAAACTCTGAGTTGAAGCTGTGATCTATAAATGAAAGGTGCACAGAAACATACGTACACATGATTTTATAAATTGAAAATTTTTTTTCCATTTTCGTCTTTTTGCCGTACTTTCATTTTTAGTGTGGTTCTCACGCAATCCTTTATAAATCTGACCCCAGAAACTCATGGATGTAGATAAAACATGTGCACAGAGGAATCCATCTGATAAAAACTGTGGTGCTTTAACTGCAACAAATTTGTGGAGAAATTACGTCAGTGGATGGGTCTCGGATTTTATTGTGTGATTGGTCAGAAGTTTGCAGCAGTGTTTGTTCATGCTAAAAGTGCTCAGACGCTACACTTTCCTTCAACCACTCACTTCCAAAAAACAAACACACAAAAAAGGCTATTTTTGTACCAGGAAGCAGACATTTATAAATATAGCGAAATGGTCAAAAACTCATGAATGGAGATAAAATAGACCTTATGCACAGTGAAATCTGCCTGATAAATACTGTGCAGCTTTAACCGTGACAGATTTGTGGACAAATATTGTCAGGGGATGGGTCTCAGATTTTTTCCTGCGTTGTAGACTCTAGGTAGAAGAAACCCCACACAGTGATGTACGCTGCAGCAAGAAGGATTTCCCAGGAGCTCGGCATGGTGTGTCTCAGGGACAATGAAAGGTGTGTGCAAAAATGAATGCCAAAAAACCACATGACCATGCATTGCCTGGTTGGCTTTGGAAGGAGTATGTTCAGGCCTTCAGAAATCTGCAGATGTCTGTTATAAATGTAAAATCTTTTCAATTCTCAAAATGAAAAAATAAATCAGTATTAGTTTTCTAATAGCTCTCAGTCATAGACTTGTTTGTTTTCAGTCACTGTGGTCATTTAGAAAAAGATAAAACATTTTCTGATTACGTTGGTTTCAGTGATTCGTGTTATAAACTGTTCAAGACTCTTTCCAGCTCTGGCAGCTCTCAGCTCCATCTCCACAATGGCCTAGATACAATCATCAAGTGACAAACTTGATGAAGATATTTCACGTCACATAACCAAACCACAGTTCCATAGCATAAACAGCTGAACAAGTGTCATCATTTTTCCACTGTGATTTTTGGTTTGGGACATTCAAGTTCTCTCAGATCAGCAACAGCTTGTTTTTTGTACATTCAAAACTAAATTTGATGAGACGTGTGTCTGGCTATGCAAATACAGCTTTTGTGTTCAGTCAAGCATTGAGTTTGGAGGAAAACACTTGGTTTTGAACGATGCTTACTAGAATTACAGAACATCTTTTTAAGCCGAGTAATGCCCCAAAGGGTTTGTTTAAAAGAAGTGTGGTCTAAGAGGAGACCCTGGGCTTCTGCTGACAAAGGTTAGTCCTTTATGAAGTGGGCTGCTGCTCAGTGGAGCAGATAGAGTAAGTAGAGACAACTCCCCAATTTTCTAAAGGATGGGTATAAACTTGTTTTTTTTTTTAATTTTGCTCCCCAACTTTTTAAATTAAAACATGTTATAATTCCCTAATATAAGACAACATAATGTCAACTTTGTTAATTTTAATTTTATTTCTAAACTAAAAAATGTTAAATATGAAATTCAAGCTAATACGCCCTCCCACAGCTTTGATTCTGTCCACCTCAGTTACAGTATGTTTGTAGCCATTACCATGCTAAGTCAGTGTTGCCAACTTAGCAAACTTGTTGCTATACTTATTAAGTTTTCAGACCAGTGACAAGTCCAGCAACATTTTCTGGTGTTATTAATAAAGACTTTTAGAGACTATTTTGAAGGTCATCTGTTTTTTACTCTTCTCAAAAGGCAGTGAGAGCTTTTGTCGGTCCCACAGGGGGCCCAGTCGTCAGAGCAGGACATGTTCCTCCTACATTCGGATTGTAAATGAATCATACATTCATGAAGCTGATGACTGGACTGATCCAAGGAATTGTAAAAATTTATTTGTCTAAAATAAATCACTGCATAAAAATAGCCAAGTGTCTGTTCGCGGTATCTTTTGCAAGTCCTAAGTCTGAATAAAAGAGGAAGGGGTGAAACTATGAGAATAATAAAAGCAAGTATTTATTTATTTTGATCTTTAAACAGGTAGTTTCACTGAGATCCAGAATCTCATTTACAAGACAGACCTGTTTTGATAAGACAAGAATTAGAAGCACAAACAAGTAATGAAGAAATCTGACTTAATTAAATGTGACCCATCACATCGAAACGAGGATTAAGTCCAAAAGTGGAATGTGGAAAAAACAGGCAGATACAGGGCTGTGATTAAAATGTTTGCAAAAATTGCATTTTGTCAGAATATAACAAATTAATGTCTTATTAATGTATCATTTGAATGAACTGTCTGAAATACAATCAAGTATTAATTATTTTTTATTTAATTAATAATTAAATTTAAATTTAATTTTTAATTAATTAATAAGTTATTTTTTGAGCAGTAGCAAAAAAAAAAAAAGATTTTGAGGAAAAACACCTTAAAATTTTGAAAATTTCCCATTGAGCTAGCAATGTTTTTGTTTCTTCCTAACTAGGAAATCTTAATACACAAATGACAATTTGAGATTTCCTCTTTATATTGACATCAGAAAGTACTCAATAAATTTACATAAAATTAGCATTCAGACCAAACAGTAATGTATTACTGTAACCAACAAGACAAATTAAGTTATATCTCTGGATAAGCTGATGATATCAGAATGATCCAGGTATCAAAATGTAGCTTTTAAAGCCAGAAATCTGAAAATGTAATTAGGTCATTTTGACCAAATTTGACTTCATCCTCATTTTGATATGATGGGTCATATAAGCTCATAAAATATGAGCTAAAAACAAGAAGATTTCTCTTTTTGTCTTAAAAAAAACTTTTTTCCCAAAGAAATCAAAGTGGGTAGATCCAGATCCTGCTGTAATGTTTCACATTGATGGAGCACAGTAAGCAAATGCCCCCACCCCCACCCCCCCAGTTTAGACCGTACTAACAGAATACTGAAAGACAGCAAGTCCTTGCTGTCTAAGTAAATGTATGCGAACCTGTTGTATAGGAACAAGTGAAGGATAGTTTTATAGATAAAACTGTACCAATGTCTACAAAGTCTACAAATTGATAAATTGCAGTGGTGCGTGAAAGATATACATCCTGTTATGAACCTTAATGCACCATGATAGACAGCATCCAACATGTGTGGACAGGTAAATGGCTTAAACTTATATAGCACCTTATCAAGTCCACATGGAGCCCAAAGCTCTTTACACTTCAGGCATTCACCCATTCACACACACATTGTTGTGATAGTAGTAACTACATAGTAGAGATTAGCATCCAAGGCTTCAATGATGTCATTTAAAATGTAATAAACTCACGCTAAATCTGCCTTATGTAATAACTGATGCAAAATGTAATAAAAGTCTTCAACGCATTTTGTAATACTCGCAGCCGCATTATGTAATAGCGTTATTTCCTTTTGCGGCAATTATTACAAAATATGGTGGTGTAATAATCTGGTGCATTGTGTAATAAACAATCAAAAACCAGTATTTCTGTTCATCCTAATCAACTTGTAATAACTGTCATGTTGCAAATACTACATAAATAAATCTTTATAACTTTGGTCAATAAACACAGAACTTCTCATACTTTATTTGCATTTTCAGACAAATTCTTGTGTATTATTCTAAAAGTCATTCAAGGCAGAATGATTAAGACGTGAAACTTTTTTTTCCAACACATTGGTTTTCAGAGAAGTGAAAATCTATGCTTTAAAAGCAAAAGGATAATGTTTCTGTTGGTATTAAATGAAAGAAGCATATGATCCAACAGTTTAATGCAAACAGAATCCCAACAATTTCCTGGGCTTAAATAATGTATAATACTAGTCAACGTCTTGTAATTAAAGAAGGAACACATTAAACTATATAAACAACTTTGTCTTACTCGGAGCAGTGCCAGAATTTCCACTAGTACGATGATAAAAACTTGAACTTGAAAACGTAAGGATGCAACACAGGGTCAATATGAAAACTGAAAAGCAGGGGGCGCTTCTGTGAAGACTGGTTTTAGAGCACAGGCAGCTAAATCTCTTTATTTAGATGTCCTGTCAAAAATGTAAGATGCAGCCTCACCTACAATTCATTATTCAATACAACCATGTCAAGTGTAAGAATTGTCCATAATATGCACGGATTTTATGTCATTTTGCAGGTATATGGATGTATAGAGCAATATCACAGATTTTTTTCATGTTTTATGGAATCTTTCAAAAACTTAGTTTCTAATTTATTCAACATGTCAGAGCCTGTAGGACATTAAAAAACAGTTATTAACATCAAATATCCACTTCCAACCCACTCTAGTACTAGAAACAAATTCTTGAACCCTCATTTACTTCTGATATTGCTACAGCTGACAGTCCGCCTGCACCC
>NW_013952742.1:625920-641006 GCF_001266775.1 Austrofundulus limnaeus
TTGACATGTATGTACAACTAACCTTTAGATATATTTTGGGAGTTGTCTACAAAGTGGAATAATTTCTGTAACAGGGATCAGGACAGTAAATCTGAAAATGCAAATAAAAAATGACAGGTTCGGTGTTTATCGACCAAAGTTATAAAGATTTAATTGTGTAGTTTTTGCAACATGAAAGTTATTACAAGTATATTGATTAGGATGAACAGAAATACTGGTTTTTGATAGCTTATTACGTAATGCACCAGATTATTACACCACCACATTTTGTAATAATTGCAGCAAAATGTAATAACATTATTACATTTACGTTATATACATGCAAGTATTACAAAATGCACTGAAGACTTTTATTAAATTTTGCGGCATTTAGTACATAATGCGGCTTTAGCACGAGTTTTTTACATTCTGAAGTCTGATTTTGTTACATTATTACGTAATGTCTTGTTATTACAAAATGAGGTCTTACAGGGTGTCTAGGCTCTTTGTTAGAGATAGGGTGAGAATTTTGGTCATCCTAGAGCCGCTGCTCCTCCACGTCGATAGAAGCCAGTTGAGGTGGCATCTGGTTAGGATGCCTCCTGAACGCCTCCCTGGTGAGGTGTTCTGGGCATGTCCCACTGGGAGGAGACCCAGAGGAAGACCTAGGACACACTGGACTGACTATGTTTCTCAGCTGTTCTGGGAATGCCTTGGGATTCCCCCGGACGAGCTGGCCCAAGTGGCTGGGGAGAGGGAAGTCTGGGTCTTTCTGCTTATGGTACGTTCACACCGAACACATTTTGAGCTGCAGGAGCAGCCAGTTTACATGGTGGACGTGCCTCTAGGGGTCTTGCGGCGTATCAGGTCCATTTAGCACGGCGCACAAGAATGCAGAATTTGCGGCAGAGCATTTTCCGTGCATACGGTGCGGCGAAAGCAGCCAACGCTTAAGTTAAAAAATCTAGTCTTTCACCGCACGACGCGTCTTCACAACCGATTAGAGAGAATAATTTTTCCACGTGACAGTTTCCTGAATGTTGCCCACTAAACCGAAACAGATGGACAGGAGCTCTTTAGCTGAAATCAACCGTATGTAGTTGATGTTCTGGCTGGAGATATCAGCACCGATTTGGGTCAGCAGCTCGTTAAACTGACTGTGGTGTTAAACTGGGCTCAGGACAAAAAAATCGTCCATCAGCTCGCAGCTCCTGGAGTCAGTGATAAACACAGACTAAGAATTTGCAGTTTAGAACATCCATTTGAAGAGAGACACACATAGCAAACATGGGAGAATGAATGTCCATGATCTTTCACATTAAGTTGCGCCACCTATTGCAGCTTAAAATACACACACACTAGGAAAGGTGAGTTTAAAAAAGAGCTTTGATCCTATGTTATTCACAGAAACACACAATCATGCCCTCAAAAAACCACTCTGCATAGTGCAAGGCATCGAAGGGGGCAGAGGGCAACACATGGTATGGGGTGGGGTTCAGTGGAGCCGGTGACATTCCCGGTTAGTACTCCATGTTGGAACCAATCAAAGACCTCCAGAGTCTGAACAAGTTATCAACAAAAGCACAAATGACCAGAATCATTTCTCTATCTCCACCCATCGCGGCCTTCAGACTGATCCACTCACAGGTCAAATGGGTAAGGGTGGGGGGGAGTCAAGACTTTTTCCTCACGTGTCATCCAGGGAGGTTTGATAGCTTGCGATCCAAGGTAATCAGCTGCAGGGATCCAATGATAAACAGAATTAAAAAATAAAAAAAATTGTATAGGTCTTCTGGATGGGTTCTTCTCTAATGAAACGTTTCGTCTCTCCTCCAAGAGACTTCTTCAGTCTGAGAGTTTCAAGCAAAATTCAGGCTTTTAAGTAATGCCTCCATGTGAGTATCAGTCACATCAGTCTTAATCAATCTCACTTAAAGACCGGAAACTTAGAGACTGGAACCAATGACTCGAAGACTGGAACTGACGAGTCTGGATCTTATGAAGACTCTGGAGGCTCTGAAGAAATAATCTCTGGGGACTCTGTATACTCAAAGACCGAAGATTCTGTGGATTTGAAGACCGAAGACTCTGTGGACTCGAGGACTGAAGACTCTATAGACTCGAGGACTGAAGACTTTATAGACTCGATCTCTGTAGACTCTTTTGACTCCAGTGCAGAAGGGACTGAGACTGGAACAAGCGAGTCTAGACCCTCTGAAGACTTGGAACCCCGAAGACTGGAACCCTGAAGACTGAAAACCTGAAGACTGGAACTCAGAAGGTGGCGGTGAGTAGTCGTAGAACTCCAGTCAGAAGGGATCACTTTCAGGATCATAGTCTGGATCTTACTCCAGTTCAGACCCTGAGTAGTCAGACTCTGGATACTCAGACTGTAACTCTGGATACTCAGACTGTAACTCTGGATACTCAGACTGGAACTCTGGATACTCAGACTGGAACTCTGGGGACGGAAATGATGCGGGACCAGATGAAGGCGATGATGGTGATGATGAAGATGATGCAGGACCAGATGAAGGCGATGATGGTGATGATGAAGATGATGCAGGACCAGATGAAGGCGATGATGGTGATGATGAAGATGATGCAGGACAAGACGAAGGCGATGATGGTGATGATGAAGATGGCTCAAAACCGAACGCTGTAGCAACCAAGATGGGTCTTTCTGAAACTACAGCTTCCTCCCCTCTAGGGGTGCTGAAACACCCCGATGAGCCGATGAAGCAGGGAGGTGGGACAGTCGAAACCTGCCCCGAGGCTGCAGCCACTTTCCTCCTCCGATGATGGAGAGATGAGGCTGAGGGGGCAGAGGATGTGGTCTCCTCTCCAGGAGCGCAGGAAACAGATTACTTGACAGATCATGAACCCACCGGCTCGACGGGGCTGGAACCCCTCAACTCGACCGGAGACAACGTGGAGGTCACAGGGACTGCAGCAGATGTAACGAGACCTGGTGCCGTGGCAGACATGATGAGACCTGATGCCATGACAGACATGGAGGTGTTGGGGGTGGTGAAGTGGTGAAGCTGGAACTCACCAACTCGGAAAAAATCTGCACTAACATAAACGAGGAGACGCAGATGGCCGGGCAGCTGTAGCAAATCGGGGCATTTTAGCAGGATGTTCATGATCTGCTGAAGGAGCTGGAGGCAGACGGCAGGAGAGAGGGACCACCCCAACATCAGCAAAGCTCCGCTGACCAGTGGGTGAGTTACCTCAAGTTCCTCCGGCGTCAAGGTTGGGATCGGCTCCTCCAAGATTGGAGCGGTGGAGGTGGCGATGACCCTGCCTGCTGGGTCCTTTGTGTTTCTGTTCATTCTGATATAGTTTAGAAGGCGAGGTGGACCCAAAAGGCAGGCTGGCAAGACTAAAATAAACTTTATTAAAGAAAAGAGCTGACGTGGCAGCAAAAACAAAACCAAACTATAAAATGAAAAAGGTGAGCTAACATGAGACATGAGACGAGAACTGAACCAGGAACAACCAATGAACGGACGTTGGAGTGGTGGAGAGAGGCAGGTTAAATACAGAGCTGGTCTGAGTGGAAGTGGTTACAGCTGAGATGATTACAAGCAGGGACAGGTGTGAGAAGAATGACCTAGAAGGAACCAGAAAGACTGAGGAGCATGAAGGGACACAAGACAGACACCAGAGTGACGCACAGCACAAAACATAAAATAGGTACACACAAAACACAGATCCTAACATAATTTCCCTCTGAACAATGAAGTATTTTTTAATTGAATTGAATTGAACTGAATCTAAAACTCGCCCTGCTGCATATGCCCCATCAGGACAAGAAGGCTCTCCTTTTCCCAGTTTCCATGTAGAAAAAAAAACTGACCAGATCCATAATTTCCAGTTTTAATGATATGTAAAAAGAGGCTCTAAAATGCAGCAAAGCAGGATAGATATGGGAAGGCTGAAGATAGAGGGGAAAAGTGTCCGCCTTTGCTCCATCCTGGACCCCTGACCCCTCTTTTTGGGTAGCTGTGCTATGACAACTTGCTTACATTGCAACATCACTCAGTTACTCTATTTGGAAACCCACTGAGACTGTGTGTGTCTCAGATGCTCCCTTCTGCAGGGATCACCACGCACAAACAATTTGGCAACTTCCTGATGTAACCTAGGTTTGAACCCACAGCCTGAGGATTACACCGAGATAGGCCAACATTTTCATAAACTAGAGTTCAGAACACAGTTGCACTGCTTACTGGTCGCTTGGTTACACAAAATAAGAATTCAGTGAGATTGCAAAGATATTTGTATGATTTCTTATTTCTTGAGATATTACTGTACAGTGCTGCCAGAGTTGTGCCATCTGCAGCAATTCTCAGATGATGTGGCCATAGTTGGGTGTGTGGAGAATAATGGCGGAGTGGAGACACCTGTTTAATGATTATTTTTAATGTGATTAAAACAAACAAGTTGGTGGTAAACTTCAGCAGGAATATGTCTCCAGTCCCTTCTGTGAGCATCTTTGAGACTGACATTACAACGATCACCTTTAGTAGATACCTCGGTCTACAGCTACACAACAAACTGGACTGGTCCACCATCACTGAGGCATTCTAGAAGAAACACCTGAGCCTACTTTATATTCTGCCAAGGTTCAGGTCCTTCAAAATCTGCAATAGAATGCCCCAGATTGTTTAATAAAACTGTTGTTGCTAGCACAGCCTTTGCTGTTCTGTGCCGAGGATCTGACAACAAAGCAAAGAACACCAACAGACTAAAAAAAAAAACACTGATTAAAAAAGACAAATCTGTTGTCTGCTCGAAGATCAACACCGTGAAAGAGGTGGTGAGGGACAGAATGCTGGCAATCATCAACAATAACTTCCACTTCCTTCAAAGTACCACGGATAATTTTAAGAGCTGCCTCAACAACACTCGTTCGCCCCAGATGCACTAAGGAACAGTACAGGAAATCACTGTTCCTTTCTGTCCTCACCCTCCACATTTTATCCCCTTTAATAGATCTGAGGTCACCGTGCAGAACAAAACTAGCTACACTTCATCGTGAACATTTATACAGTCCAGATACATTTGCATATTCATGAGCATATTTTGCACAGCTTTATTTTGCATATCCTGTTTTTGCACATTTTGCTCTTACCACACACATTTTTATTATGATGTACAGATAAATACATCTTGCATTAAGTTATACTGACAGCTACTCATATGGATATTATTATTACTACTATATGACTGCTCCTGTTTTGAATTTTCTTTTTTCTACTTTTATTATAGTGTTGCTATATTGTGAAGTACCTGGATACTGCTAAGAAAGCATCCATCCATCCATGAGTAAATCTCTGAGACAAAAGGCAAAATGCATTTTTTCAAGGAATGCTAGGGCTTTGGTAATTAATGACTACTCTCAATAAAAAAGGTAGCTGATTTTTTTTTTGAATTAAAAGGCATTTACTACTCATTAATTCCAAAAGCAGAGTTGCTTCTAATCACACCCTCATTAAACTCACATGTATCACAGCCAGGGAGGCAGATTTCTTAACACAAAATGTAATTAAAACTTAAAAATAAATTCTAATTATTGAAACCCCTGATACCAGCTACCTGTTTTTTTACTTTCATATTCAGCGTACCATTGTTCAGCACGCTAATCGGAACACCTTTTAATTCAGAATTTAGAACTAAGATAATTTAAATCAAAACAGTATATTTTTTTCCTTTTTTGTTTACGTGCATCACTTTTATAGATCATCAATTTTTAACCTCTGTTTTAACAAGACAACAGTCAGCTTAGATGTTTGAGGTTAGAATAAATGAAGTGCAGCTGACATTCGCCTCCCTCTCCAAGAAATCTACTTCTGACTAATGTGCTTTTGGTACCAGTAATATCCTTTTTTTCTGTAGCCCTTTGTGTTTGACATTTTAATAAAGCACTGTATTGTTAGAGCACACTCCCACTCTTCCTCTGTCGCGCCTCTTTCCTTCCAGCTCATGCTTGCTTTTATGTTGTGCTCCGCAGAGATTGTCATCAGCCTACTGCCGAACGCACAATCAGCTCTCACAGACAGCAAGGAGCAAAAGGGAGGAAAGTTATACGAAGGTATGCAAAAAGACACTTTGAAAGGAGTTAAATGAAGGAGGGAGGAAAGCAAATTGAGTGCGGCTGATGAGAACAACAGCAGACTGGTGATACAGAACTAAACCCCAGGTTGAAGGAGGAAAGAATCATCGAGCCTTATCTTGAGAAAACTTGTAAAATGTGAACAACACATTTTTTTTTGCTCATGAACAATAATCCTTTTTTTGCTTAATTTAAACAATACATTTATTTGGTTATGAATAACATCTTCTTTACACAAATAAATATTTAAACTACAAATAGCTCATAAATCATAAAAGTAGCTCAGGAGTAGGATGGGATGGTGTGCAAACACAAAATGCACACATACACAATAAAAATGCCTTTCGGATATCCAACATTCATGCACAAGAAGTGTTACGTTTGGGCCCACAGAACATGCAACACTGAACAAGTCATACAAACTGCTGCTTATATCACAAAAAAAATCTATTCCAAGATGACCAAGAATCTCCACAGACATGAAAAGGCCTGGTACATTAACTGTACAGGTGCATTATGGTCTACGTTTCTCATTGTCTTGAACAAGGTCAAGTGCAAAACTTGTGAAACAATAATAAAAAAATAAAAAAAGAGTACAAGGACAAATTTGAAAGCTAAGGCAGTGAAAAGCAGGACTAAATGAGGTGATCATGATGAATTAAATGGCGAGAAACGAATGAAAGCAAGAACGAACAAATAATGAAAGCAGTCCAAACGTGAAAAAATCAGAGGTGATGAATAAATGTGCAAACTGCCCGAGAAAACCATTATTATTCAGAATAGTAATACTTTTTTGTCTTTTCTGAGAGAAAAAGAAGCTTTGGAAATGACTCAAATTACACTTCCAGGTGTCAAGAAGTTGCAGCATTAAACGATCATTATTTAATCCGAAGTAAGTTTGCAGAAAGCTTTGAATTCCTCTCAATTCATTTCCATATTGTGCTGTCATTTATTTAAACAACAGAAGTTTGTTTCTTTTATGTATACTGTGCTGGAACTAATACTTTTTGGTTTGAGACAGTAATTTGTGACATACAGTACTTTAATGACCTAGGTTTTCATGACATGCTGTTCATCTGCAGATAGAATGATTAAAGTTAGAATAAGATTTGCTAACAACAATAATCATTCTTAGATATCACTTGTGTTTATCTTTGTGTTTTCCCTTGACCTTGTATGAAATCTTGCTAAGATGACATAATGGTGTTTGTTAAACTATATACATAGATATATACCACAGTGAGTAGTGTGGAGTGGACCGTGTTCAACAGTGGACAGAGTGGAGTGACAGTGAGAGGCAGAGGCATACAGAAAGGGTAGGTTGGTCTCTGTGTTTCCTGTTGTTGCAATAAAACTCATTCGCTGATCATCTCACAGAGTACCTTCGTTCTTGGACCATGTATTTCTGTCTTTGTTAAATAAATATTTCCATAACATATACTAATTAAATTGTATTGATAAGCTAAGCAAGCAGATGTCTTTACATAAATTGTAAAAACAAAACAAAACAAAAAAAAACTTTAAAATGAAATAAATTAATATCTCAATGTTTAGGCACAACCTTTGATTTTTCCCACGTTTCCTATATTTTTGAATAGTGTATTCCTTCTTTAAGAGTCATCTTCAGTTTTAATTAAATGGAAAAGTTTAACATTGAACAGCACCTGGTGGCCATTGTTCCAGCCGTAAAGAGTTCGGTCCCTGGCGTTGTAGTCCAACATGGACATGTGGAAGTACTGGTTGTGGAAGGGAATGTCTGTGTACTCGTACGTGGGTGTTTTGGTGGAGTAGGCGTAGTACATCTTGGCCCCAGTCAGGTGGAAGTTGGTGATGTAAAGAGTTCCACAGATCATGAACAACTCGCCGGCGTTCCTCTTGAAGTACTCCTTGTTCCACGTCTTGAGGATTTGGAGCGTGTCCGGGTTCAGCTTGCTGATGACGATGTTCCTCGCATTCTGGTTGGTCGCGTACACGCCCCACAGGCCCAGCTCGTTGCCACCCCCCAGGTGTATGGGTACACATTGTGGAAGCCCGCCGACTCCAGCGCCCTCTGCGTGACCACACGGCCTGTCTCGAAGCTGTACCTGACGATGATGTTGCTCTGCATCTTGTTGTAGTACAGCGAGCCGTTGTACACCACATAGTCGGTCCATTTGAAACGCAGATTGTATGTTCTGGTTTCAACTCCTGCCACAAAGTCAGCAATGGATTTATTCTCTTTGAATATTTTGTTGCTGGTATAGCTGTCCATGTTCCAAACCCTGTTATTTTTAGGAGAAGCAAGAGGATCAGACATCCAGGCTCAAAATCTGGTCCCTGAAGTCTTCACAGTCAGTGGCCCCGTGATCTTCATCAGCTTGCCACATGTGAGTTTGTTCATGCAGCTATGGAGTCTGTTCTTCAGACTTAGGGCCCTCTGCTATCATAGTCATAGGCTCCTCATAGTCATAGGCTCCCATCTACTCCTGGACACCCATGAACACCCAGGAAATGTTCCTGATCTCCTCGTTGAACTGGGAGATTGGCGTCGGTCTTGTTCTGCTCCAGGACAGGAATCAGAGGCTGCAACGATTCCATTTTCCCCTTCAGCTCCTGAAAGTTTTTGTTGACGAGCATCTTGAGCAATAATCCTGACCATTGAAAGATAACTGTACAATATATCAGTATTTCTTTAAATTTGTGAAATTATTTAATACCTAATTAGTGTTTGTCATATAAAAAACTAAAAATAAATAATGGCTCAGGATTTCTTGAAGGAATCACCTTTCATATCAGAGTCAGTTTTGGACACACTTTCCAAAAGACATTATGTCTGAGCTCATGTAATATTTCACCAGAATTGGTAGTGCTCAAAGAATGTAAAGATACTTTACTGGTCATCAGTGCAAGTTCCCATACAATGAAATTTGTGCTCTGCATTTGACCCATCACATGTCAGAAACACCCAAGTGGAGCAGCGGGCTAAACGCCCGGGGAGCAGTTGGGAGTTGGGTGTCTTGCTCAAGGACACCACCACACGTGGGCATGGTGGGGAGTCAAACCTGTGACTTTCAGGTCCCAAGCTGGCTGCTCTACCACTACATCACAGCTGCCCCACAAGTTAAAGATAACCCCCAGCTCTGCCACTTCAAAATCACCTCAGTATCTGTAAACCTGACTAAGGTACAGCCAAGCTCTGTTAACCCCAAATGACAGTAAGTTGTAGTGACTTACTGCGTAGTGACATTTGGTGATTTACTTTTCAGTGGTTTCTGAAATGTTTTGCTAAGGCTACAAACACGCACGCACACAAGCATAAGCAAATCATGATCACTACTTTGCCTTGGCAGTGAGCGGTAAAAGAAGCAAAACTAGGCTTTCCTGCTGTCCTCTTTACTTTTCTCTTCTGCTTTTAGTTGTGATGGAATGAGGCTGACCTTGCTACATTGTGAGGACAAATGTTATTGATGGATTAAGTTGAAGGGTCAAAGACAGGTAATGCCATATTGCATCGGCAGTGAGAGTTCAGAACTGCATCAGTTTTAATTAGTTCCACAATCTCAGGTCTGATCCAGGGTGGGTCAGATCAGGGTTAGTAAGAATGTTGTCCTTCAGACATAGTTATTTCATTCCTCCAAACCCTGACAGCCTGCACAATAATTGTCAAAACAATCAGTACATTTTATATGTAGAACTTTTAGAAAATTTTGTTTTAATAAATTGCCTGAAAATGTAGCTTTTATCTCTGCTGCATATTTAAATTTGATACATTTTTTAGATTTTTTTTTACTTTTCCATTAAACAATTTTTCCAACCAAACAATTATGTAAGATATTTTTTGTCAAGTCAGTTGTTTTACTCACACAAATAACTGTTGTTGATAATAATCAGGTAAAAAGGTAAGAAAAAATAAACAACTGGAACTGCAAAGCAGTTATGACTGGGGTCCAAGCCAGTTTATGTATGTCAACCTTGGTCCACATCGTTCCCAGAACCCTGTCAACTTGTGCACCACAGAGTTGTAACATGAGGAGTATGTGTAAGGTCTATTTTAGGCTCTAATGTCCTAAATAGATCTAGGTCTCTGAAAATAGTCCCCTGTTGCCTTTTTGTTTGACTTTTTACTGTCAGCTGCATTATTAACATCCATAAAACAATAAATCAACTGTGCCTTCTCTGTCCAAACCATCTCAATCTGGCCATTTTAACATCATCTACTAGTTGTTCATCTGCAATGTACTTCTGATGATCTATGTTTGTATGTTCCAATACACTCCGTCTGTGACACTGTCCATTTTGTACTTCCTTGTTGTAATTTTTATTTTTTTGCTGGCACATGGGACCTCAGTATCTATCTTTCATGTTGCTGTCCTCATGTTGTACTCATTTGGAATGACAAAAAAGTTACAGATTTCTTGATTAATCTCATTATTATGCACAAAATTTAACTAGGACTCCAAGACGTTTAGAGAATATTTTAGGTAATGTTTCATATAAAAAGGGGCAATGCATTTTTTAACAAGTCAAGCAAAGCAAGCCAGTCTTACTTTTTCTTTTTTCTCTCCAACACCTGGTTAGCCTCATCTGCAGAACATCCCTCTGTTGGTTTATTCTGGTTTGAAACTGAAGTGAAACTTCAGGCTCAAACTCCTCTGGTGCTTAGATAGTTTAGTGTTGCAGCGCTTACAGAGAACAACATTTCTGTTCATCCCGCTGTTTGATGGGAAAAGTTTTAAAATAAAAAAATGCCCTGATGAATCTGGTGACTTCCGCCATGTTTCTGCTATGGCTGCAGCTCAACCTGCTTCATGAAAGTGGCTGCAAGTTGCCAGGCAAGACTCAACAACAAAAGCTCTCATTGGTTGAGAGGTGCGATGAAGGCTATCTAAAGCCAATAGTGATAAAGATCTCACCTCCCTGTTGTGACCACTGAGTTTGTGTGTATCAGTGTGTGTGCTTGCTACCCAGTGAACAGAGATCTAATAGAGAAATATAAAGCAATAAATATGTGATAACGTGCATAAAAAATTATCGCTATTAAGCTTCGGCTGCATTAACATGCCCAGCATTATTTTAAATACCTATTCTCATTATAATCCTTCTGTTGGGGTCTACATAAATTTGAACTGCAATGCTTTGGTCTGAATTCCTCCTTTTTGTAACTCTACAAGCCCCACCCATTTCCTGAGGTGTGTCTCAGATCAACTCGTTTTGAGGCTGTCCCTTTAAATGCTGACAAGGTGCTTCACAACCCGCCCCCCTCCAGTTTTGAGACTGGTTCATTCTAGTTTGATAGAGAGAATTATGACTATATAGCTCTGCAGAACTTTTTCATTTACAAATGAATTAAAAGATGTCAACAAATGAAGACTTCTTTCCAGCCTTACATGTTGGAGCCAGAGTTGGACCCAGAACCAGCGGAGATTGAAGACCACCAAACTGTAGTTGGTAAGTCCATACCTTATTTGGCAATTCAGTCATCAATAATTTGACAGAAGAGTTCATAAAGCGCCATAAAAAATAGAGATAACTGTACGGGTTGAAAAATATGACCCAAAAGGAATACAAAGATTTCTTACCAGCGGAGACTAAATTCAACTTTTCTGCACTCCTAGAGATTCCAAGTACACACACAAAAATAGTATTTAATAGCTTAAAATGTGATTTAACATGATATGTCCTCTTTAATACATCCCATATATACATCAAACTGAGCTCATGAATTGGAAAAAAAAAATCACAAGATCAGGTATAGACTTTTGTTATTTAGTTAATAAGCATTTTGCTGGCAAAAAGGAAAACAGCCAAAATTGCAGAAAACCTTGCAAATCAGCATTGAAAATACGAATTTGCTTAAGCCTGCCCCAAAGTACTGGCTGCTCTGCTAACAATAAGTAAAAAAAACAACTGTTTTATACACAGTCTAATCAGAATCAGAACAAACTACAGTTTCACAGGATGTGATCTCGAACAGTGTCAGGGAGTTGCTCAGGGATTTCTGTAAACAAACACATCTTTCTGTTGTCTTCATTTAATGATTACAGTATTTTAGGCCAAGTCAGAATGTACCTTTCAGTAAAAAAAATGCTTAATCTTAAACAGTTATTAAAGATGGTCAAGGTGAACAGTTAATAAGCAGCTAAACTTGTGTTTTTTCTCGTGACAGCTCACATAAAACTCATACCCTAACACTCCCCCATTTAAACATTTAAATACTGTATGTCCTCCTTTTGTTGTTCTCCTATCTGTACTATCAAAAATGATGCTTAGATGAAGGAAAATGAAGAAGTTTGTTTGTGGAGTGGGAGTCACAGACATTCCTAACTAAGTTAGTGCATCATAACATTTTTGGCCTATTTCACTTTGACACTTTGATTAAGAGTAGTGTGTGAAGCTGTGGTTGTCAGAGCATCACACACCCACAGATGTAATGAAAAGGTTAAATGATCAGACAAAGGTGGAAGTAAAGCAAGGAATGGCTGGCCACCACCTATCATCTCATAATGTTAGACATCTCTTATTGTATATTAATTACACACTCTTAAATGAAGAGAACCAGAGGAGCTGATTTGTCTGCGACACTTCTGAGTCTGACACATTTTCAGCTTAACATGTTTAACAACACAAATTACAGTAAAACACAGAGGCACTCAGGAGCTTGGTAGAACTGTCTTTTTTTCCACTAGCGCTTCCACAACAAAGTTCGACTTGGCTCTCCATGATCCCAAGGCTTTTCCACTAGGAAGGATTCATGGAAACATCGGGGCCCATTTTCAGATTGTACTTCGTCGTGGTTCCAACTGTGCTGACCTGAAAATGCAATGTCAGATGATTGTCGATCACTAGTTGGTTAGAGGGGTGGAGTCATTGGTTGCATCACAAGAGCTTATCTGACATCAACCTGATCTGCCATTTGCAATAACAAGACTACTATGTCCTTCCGTCTTTTCAAGGTCTTCTTCTTCTACTGTGTTTAATGGTAGCTGGAAAATAGCAAAATGGAGCATAACCGTCAGTAGGTCAGTGTGATCCCTGAGAATATGCTCCTTCCAAATTGTGCTAATGGTGATGTCCTCCAGCAGCACCAAAGCTGCCATTGATGCAGAACATTTTATTCCATAAAAGCTCCCATTGGTTCATGATGAAAGCATGCAGTTATAATTTACATGTTTACATCTACATGTGACACAAATAGATGAAACTTTACAATTTACATTAGATTGAGGTTGTTCTGATCATTATGTTACATATTTGGTTCCCTGAAATTAAATAGGCTTCAGTTTCATTGTTTGGCTTCAAACCATAGAGGCCTAAAGTCATGAGAAAACATCACAATTTATTGGTCATTGAACTGAGTCATATTTTTGTGCCTTTAGGTGAGTTTCAGTACTTTGTAGTTTGATGTTGTCAACTGAAAACATTGATTGGCAGTAAAAATAATCCCACACCAGATTTGCAAATTTGTGCTCTGCATTTGGCCCATCAAACATGAGATACACCCAAGTGAGGCAGCTATGAGCGCCTGTGCAGCAGTTGTGGACTGGTTGTCTTGCTGAAGGACACCACATCATACAGTATGGGTATGGCAGGGAATCGAACCTGTGACTTTCTGATCTGCTCTGCATCACAGCCACTCCCATTAGTTAACCAGTGAATCTGTTACCCTTTTTTTACATGTTCAAAACTAAATCAACAGGACAGTGAGCCTCTGCAGCTTATTCAAGTAAAATGAGAACCACCATAAACCTGCAGGACCTTCTGAGACTCCCCCACAGATGCCAACTTTTTGAAGGCCAGTGAAATACTACCTTAATAAAAGGAGAAACTTCTCTTTTCGTTTCAAAAATGTGATTACTAATCAGACTTACTTTAATACAAAAGTTTCTGAGGAGTAGTATCTTCAAATTTTAGTGTGATTTGTGAGGTAATGCTTATCCAAAAAAAACTGACATGTTGAACAGACACTTAAAGCAGTCAGCAAGAAACTCTTCTCATCTTTGCAACAGAAGGTAAAGTAATTAACCCAGATAAAAGTAGTTCTGCTTAGCAGTTCATATTGCAGGTATTCCTAATAACCCAAGCTTTTCAGCGTTATGGTTAGAGAGGACGTAATTAACAGACATACAGAGGGAATACAGCTATATTAGATACTGGATGAGTGGTCCTTTGGGACAGTTTGTTCTCATTCTTTCATTCTTTTTTTTCTGCTCTCACACACACTAACACTGTCTTACACCCCCAGTCTACAGTTCTGTTTCTCCGCTGATTTGCCTTTTTTCATTTTTTTAACCATCCTCTTTCTATCTTTTTTCCTCCCCGCCTCAGGACATCCGCTAACTGCAATGATGACTTAATTTTCTGTACTGAGAGAAGCTCCTTTATTAGCCCATCTTATTGGTTCTTTAGGATGGCCTCGATACAGAATAAAGTTTTTACAATGTGTCCCTCTCTGAAACTGTATTTAACACAACTTTTAGTATGATGAGTGCACAAGTACTTAATTGAAAAGGTGCACAGACACAGCACCTCCTTTTCATGCAAATGAACTCATTCAAACAAATGTGTGACTTTGTTTTAGCCAAAGCCTTTTTTGGCTGTGTTGGGTTTTTTTTTTTATCTTTCTGGACACAAGCTAAAAGACTAATCAGTAACTGCTCATGTCAGAATGCAAGCAGTCAGCCACAGAATCGACTTCTTTCTCTTCTTAACTGTTGCTGCATTTCTACCCTTTTCCCCTACTAATATTTATTATGTGTCTTTGGCTGGCATTCAGGGTCGCACTCCGTTACACAAGTTGCACAAGACTGTAATTCACTTAAAGATTGGGCTGCGAGGTCCAGCTCCTGTAATAAATACGGCAGTAAGCTTTTAGACCTGTTTTGGTGGCTTTTTCCTCCTTAGCTGAACAAGAGGACTTTTTCTTTAAATTTTAATATATACATAGTAAACTAGGATACAGTTGATTTCACACACACACACACACACACACACACACACACACACACAC
>NW_013952742.1:642546-643762 GCF_001266775.1 Austrofundulus limnaeus
ATATATATATATATATACACACATAGTACATATAAAATTTTATTTTTTATTACAAATAACAGATAGTTTTCTACCTCACGTCAGTGATTTTCTTTTACTTTGTATTATTTTGAATATGTTAATTTTTAACTGATAAAACATACAGCTAATAATGTTTAATTACACAAATGACTGTGAAAAACTGCAGACTGAGTATAAAATCATAAGCGTGTGTCAGTGGAGCCAATGAGCCGTGATTTCAACCAGAGTCTGAAAGCAACGGGAAATTAACCCAGACTCTCGTCTCAGACCTCTCCTTTCTCTCTCTCTCTCTCTCTCTCTCTCTCTCTCTCTCTCTTATGTTTATCTTTTCAGGAGTAAATTCTGCTGAATGTGGAGGAATCTGTGAAAAGTCAAGTACTGACTGAGTTAAACTGTATGCAAAACTCATCAGATGATTCCTATTAACAGCACAAAGAAAGTCATGAAAGTAACTGTGTGTGATTCCATGTAATAATGTGATATTTCATGTGATCTCACATGACCTATAAGAGCTTGGACTATATATGAATGAGCTATTAACACACATAACTCACAACATAACACATAGACTCTGACATCTCTGACTTGCCAAAATTTTAAACCAATTTTATTTCACCTTCGTAGTTTTATCTTCAACTGCTTGTAATATTAACTGTCTTGAGTGTTCTTTGAAATGGTTTTACCAGCTTCTAGCCAAGATTCTGACGTTTCTGTAGATACAAAACATGTCTATGTTTAACTAAAAGAACTTAGAGTAAATAAAGTAGACACTTGGGGGTTTGGGCTCAAGAAATGAATGAACCAATTAGAGGGCCGAACTTTGGCCACTTGTGGGCCACATCCAGCCCATGGGTCGCCAGTTTAATAGCCCTGACATAGGCTTTTATTAAGTGCGTTGGGTAGGGATACTACTGAAAACCGGTATTTTTTCAGTACCCGTTCCACGTGATGAAATTTGACCGGATCAATAAGCTCCAGAAATAATGGTATCATTAAAGGGATCCCCGATTAGTTGTAACATTAGACTTTATATGATGAACATATACTTTAACTGTAAAATAAAGACTGTAAAAATACTGTAGGCTGTTAAGTTTTGTATTTTTTTAAATAAATTTTAACACGGACAGAGCCATTTTATTTACACACAAGGCATTCTGGGTAAATGATGACATCAACTTGGTCCTTGGTGCGAGGC
>NW_013952742.1:643772-645320 GCF_001266775.1 Austrofundulus limnaeus
CAGCCTCACACCGAGGCTCCGCCCATGTTAATATACATTTTAAAAAATTTATAAAACTTAACAGCCTACAGTATTTTTACAGTCTTTATTTTACAGTTAAAATAAATGTTTATCAAATAAAGTTTAATGTTACAACTAATCGTGGATCCCTAACAGTACCGGAACAGTGCGGACACAAAAGGGTAGAGGCTGCTAGCAACACAGGCTTCCAGCGCCGATGCTACCCACATGTGCAGAAAAAGACATGACGTCTCATTCATTCAGTGTGGTGTTTACAGAAGTAGTCAATGGAAGCTAATTGTTAGCATGCTGATTCTGAAGTTGCCATGCAGTCAGAGCTGATTAAATAATTATCTGACCTGGTTGTTTAGTTCAGTGTTTTTATCTGAACCTGCCTCTGACCGGATGCTCTGGTTCAGCATTTTATTTTTGGAACAATGCGTCATGTTTAAACTAAAGTATCAATTGAGTAACTTTAGCATTGATGCTATCTGCAACCACTCGACGTTAAAATCGTATTTTTCTGTGGATTATCAGTCACCAAGGACATGGGACAGTAAAAGAAAAAGACAAAGCAAATGAACTTCTGTTCTGTATCTGAAGACATGTTCTGGAGACAGGATTTACATCATGACTTCCAGTTAGTGTAGTTAAATGCAAATTAAAGAATAAGTAGCGTTATTATAAGTTCTATATTGTTCTAAAATAAAAGCATTGCATTTTCATAATTTATTTTTGGTTTTTAGCATTTCTCCCACCATTAACCAAGCCCCCTTCCCATGGCTATTTTTGCAGTTGTTCCACCACATCCACCTCTCTCATGACGTGCCAAACCGTGGGGGGCTGATGAACATATGTTTCGTATTCTATGTCACCAACTCTGACAGACACAGAGTCAGATGCACTATTTATTTATTTATTTACTTATTTATTTATTTTGGCGTAACCCCACACCACCACACTGGTTTTATTCCAATAAAAAAAAATTATCGATACAAGAACAGTTAAAATGCTGGTTTGATAAGCAGTACCGATAAGAGTATTAGTATCAATAAAACATTAATAATACCCATCCCTAGTGTTGGGTGACCATATTGTTATAGTACATTAACATTAAAATCTAAAATCTGCCACAAATGTATTTTCAAACTATTTATTGGCAAATTTAGTCTAATAATTGAGAACATGGATGAAATATGAAACAAATAAAATACATACGAAACAGTTTTTTGTTTAATAGAATTTTTGGACAAAAACTTCACAATATATCGCAATATATCACCATGCTTACAGTATCGAGATATATCGTATCATGACCCCTATGTCATGATATGTATCGTATCTCCAAATTCTTGCCAATACACAGCCCTAGTGGTCATCATGACAGTTGTAGTTGTACTGTACTGTATGTCCATGATTACTTTGTGAAATATTTATTAAAGTCCTTACTCTGCTTCATGATGTATTTAGCTAAACACACATACACACACACACACACACATACACACACACACACACACACATACACACACACACACACACACACAC